>NC_056733.1:1574099960-1574364960 GCF_019279795.1 Protopterus annectens | reverse complement strand
ACCAAAGCATGAGGACCACTGTCATCCCAACTGCACAGAGGACAGCCACTGTCATCCCTATACACAAATGCAGAGCAATCCACTAACCCAGACACTGATATGCACATCAGCCTAACTATCCTGATCTGCAAGGGCATGGAAGGCAATATCAAGGACCTTATAAACAGGGACATCGCTAATCTCAAAATGCTTGAACCCACACAGTGTGGTATTGTGGAAGGGAGATCAGGCCTGTTAAATCTGGTTGACTTTTCTGAAGTGGTCAACAAACACAAGGACGAGGGGAAGATGGCGCACACTGCTTACCGTCACCTAGCCCAACTCTCCCACAATAATCCACAGGTGGCCATGATACATAAGCTGACATAGCTAGGCTTCAACCTGTATGTTACCAAATGGGTAGCTAACTAGCTCAATGATAGTACCCACTCGGTCAAAGTAGTGTAAGCCACCTCTAGTGGTAGACCATTACAGAGTGGTGTACCCCAAGGATCAGTCAGGGGTCCTCTACTATTTGAGATATATACGTGTCTGAGGTACAAGACAAAACCAGTGGTCTGTGGCTGACCAGGTTTACAGATGGTTGCAAGCTGGCCATCGTCTTATATTCCCCTACTAATGTGAGCATCCTAAAGGCCCTTACCCAAATTAATGACTGGTGCAAGAAGCATTGCCTCAAACTGAATGCCAGGAGATGCATCATTTTCCCTGTTGTCGTAGATGTCATCCACACCAATTATGACAGTAATAACAATGTACTGAGCATGCAATCAGGTATGAGGTGACTTGTGCAGCAAGGTTGGCAGCAACCTGACAGTTTCCCACGGAGTGGGCAACATTGGATGGAAGGATGTCTACATGGCCCACCTCAAACATACGGGTATGTCATCCAGGAACCAGGAGGCCACAACATCCTTGTACTCCACCCCTATCAAATGCATTACCAAGTACAAGGGCTCCTTTGGCATGCACCTTGCCAAGAAAATGCAGCAGTTGCAAAGACCATGGAGGTTTCTGACCAAGAAATCCAGGTCAGCAACACCTATCCAAACCAGCCTTGATGATGTTTCTGCATATTTGTAAGACAAACCACACTCATGCAACATGCACGTAAGACCATCACCTGGTTAATAGGTTCATAGGTAGGTACTAGGCTATTGGCCCAATGGCCTAAATATGCCTAGCCAACAAGGTTCCCTGGCTTATGCCACCCAAGAAAGTTATTTTCCTGTGCTCCTGTCGAGCAGAGCCACAGAAGTGATCCCTGGGGTGTATTTCCTATTTCCCATCCATTCATCAAGACTTTTCTTGAAGAGTGCTAATGAGGAACTTTGCTTGACATAGATGGGTAGCTTGTTCCAGAGTATGGGAAGTCTCTGGGACAGGAATATATCCCTCCAGCATATCCTGTTTATTGTGGTGACAAGGTTTAGATCCCTAGAGCTTGTAGCTTGGAGGGATTGGGATTTCTTTAGGTGTAACATGTCCAGCAGCTCTGTGTTTGACATAGCTTTATATGTTAGGCAGAGAACACCACAGAGTAGACGATATGCTGCAGAGTAAAGCTGGAGTTTTTTGAGACAGTCAGTGTAAGGCATCTGTTTGAGGCCAGTAATCCTCTTTGTGAGGTACTTTTGTGGCCTTTCCAGCTGCTGCAGATGTCTTGTGAGGTACATTCCAAAAGGGGCATTGTACTCTATAATGGATCTAATAAGTGTTGAGTAGAGGGGAACAATGACCTCTTTTTCCCAGAATGCGAACCCTTTTGTGATGAGGTGTGCCATGTAGAAGGATTTCCTGACTACTGTGGCAATGTGATTATCAAAGGAGAGACTACTGTCCACCTTGGTCCCAAGGTCTCTTATCACACATTTGGCATTAAGTAGACTGATGCCTATGTGGTAGTTTATGGGTACAGAGTTTTTACCAAGGGGATGACAATGCATATTTTGGCATTGAGCTTGAGACCATGGCTTGGCTCTGACACCAGGCATCTGTCTGAGTGAGGCCCTTCTGTAGGATGTCCACATCATTTGGGGACTCGACTATGGCTTCTAGTATGCAGTCATCTGTGAACTTCGCTAGCCAAAGGCCTTCTGTGTTAGCCTGTACTTCAGAGAAGTAGACACCAAATAGGAGAGGTTTCAGGACTATACCCTGTGGTACTCCACTTGTCACTGGTCTGAAGTCAGATTTGAAGTTTGCAACTTTTAGATTGTGGGTTCTGTCAGTGAGCCAGTTGGCAACCCATCTTGTGACGTAGGGATTTATCCCTAGTTTAGTGAGTTTAGCTATAATTCCAGAATGGGGGATGGTGTTGAAAGCCTTGGCCAGGTCAAGATAGGCTGTGTGAACCACCTTACCCTCATCTACAGCTTTGGAGACTGCCTCAAGGAAGTTGATCAGGTTCAGGAGGCATGATTTTCCTTTCACAATTTTGAACTGGGTGGGGTCTAGAGTTTTGAGGTTACAAATGTCTTTGTTTATGAGTTCCATGATGATATGTTCCATGGCCTTGCAGACCAGATTCATCAGGCTAATAGGGCAATAGTTCCCAGGATTAGTGGTGGCTCCCCCTTTGTGGAGTGAGATAACTGTTGCTGTTCACCATTCAGTGGGCACAAAGCCTGACATGAGGCTATGATTGAACATGGTGCTTAGGTGGGGAGCCAGTTTGTTCTAAAGTTTGTGTAAAACGCAGCCTCGGATGCTGTCCGGTCAAATGGATGCTGTGTTTTTGGCATTAGAGAGTGTAGCTTTTTCCTGTGTAGTTGTGATTACAGGGACTCTTCATTCTTCCTACACAGATATGGGCCCTTTAAGAGGAGAGAAGGGGGGGTAAAGTTAGTACTGAACCTATCTGCCAGGATGTTGGCAATATCAGTTGGTGCTATAATTTTCATGCCTTTGCGCTGTAACTCAGAGCAGATCTGGGTGTTGCCATTGAGATTCTTGACATAGCTATAGAATGCTTTGTGGTTGTCCTTAGAATCAGTGGTGATTTTGTTTTCATAGATAGCTTTGGAGGATCTTATAAGGGATCTCAGCTTCTTACTGAGGCTTACCAGGGAGCTCCTCCACTCATGGGATTTTACTCTCTTTTGCAAAAGTTTCTTCCTTCTGTTATAGAGTTTGTTTGTAGCAGGGGGCCCCTAGATTGGCTTCCTTATTTTGGAGGATAGCATCTTGGTTCTGTTTGGGATAGCATGATCTATGCACTCATGTAAGTGCTGATAGAGTTCATTTGTGTAAGATTCAACAGTCGTAACTGTATTATCCAGCTGCATGGGTGTCATGAATTTTGCCACTTCTGTCTTAAGAAGCATGCAGTTGGCTTTGGAGACATTTTTTACTGTGGTTTCCTTAATGGGGGGGGGGCGTGATGTGGATATCTAGGGTTATTAGCTTATGGTCGGATCTGACCAACGAGGAGTTGACTTCAGGTGTGGAACACCAGTCATTCATGTTGGTAATGATCAGGTCAAGGATATTGTTGCCTCTGGTGGGGGTGTGTATAATTTGATCCAGTGCATTGGAATTTATGAATTCCAGAAAGCATTGAGTGAAGGAGTTGGTATATAAGTAGTTTTTCCCAGTTAATGCTGGGGTAGTTAAAATCACCCATTATTAGGGGGTTTGGTTGAACCCTGATATTTTCCAGTATATCAAGAAAAGAGGAGTGGAAATCCTGGGGCATGGTGGGGGATCTATAGCAAGCTACAGTTTGGATTGCAGTTTTGCCAGAGTTAATTGCACTTGGATAACCTCAGATGCATTATGCTGAGCAACTAGCCTGGAGGTGTGGATATCCTTATTTAATATGGACACACCTCCGCCTTTGGTGTTCTGGTCCAGGTTATATAGCCGAAAAGTGTGGTATGAGTTATAGCCTGGTAATGCAGGAGTGCTCTCTGGAGCCTTGAACCAGGTCTCAGTCACTGCACAGATATCAATTCTCTCCATTTTAAGGAGTGTCTTGAAGGAGTGCATTTTGAGATTTAGACTTCTAGCATTGAGTAGCATTACCCTCAGTTTTTGCTTGCCTGTTCCTGTTACAATGGTGAATTTGTCATTTGAACCTTGCCAATAAAAAGACACTATAGGCGCGGCAAGACCCTTAGCCAGTATCCAGAATCCCGGGAGCAACAGGTACAGGCCATCACTGGCAAAGCATTGTGGTCTGTCGACCATGTCATCCCAGGCAGACAGATACTGGATCCCCTTATAATCTGTGACATGTATAGTACTTGTTGGCAGGATAGTGTAGTGTCCCACACAATACGTTGCCTGTAAAATACCCTCCCTCCTCATGTGTAGCAGAGTATGTGTATAACCCTCTTGAAGAAGAAGCTGGACAACTGCATGGGAAATGGATAAGACACCCCTGGGATCCTGCGTGTGTCCCAGCTGGACAGGGGAAACAGGTGCTGCATTTGAAGGGACATGGGTGAACATCTGGGCCAATCTTATGAGGGTATCAGGATTAATAGCCTGGTATCATCTTATGAGGCTATGCACCTATTACTATGCTTGTTTCCTGTATGTATTGCAGACTGTCCTACAATGTTGTCTGACTTGAATCCCTGTGAGTCTGAACTGTGTAGGTACTGCAGTGATAGTGTACACCCTTGCCCTTCATCAGTTATCATCACATATCATTACATCTTGTCATTGTGTGTGGTCTGTATAGCAGGAAGTCAGCTTTTACAGTACATGCATATGCACTTGGTGACACTGTATAGCTCACTCCAAAAGCCTTGGTCTTGGTCACAATTACCATTCTGCTAATAGGTCCATCACACAGTAGTATATATCACCCCTTGTTGTGGGCCTTACACTAACTGTAAAAGAGATGGATTGTGGCAAGCAGGACTACCATAAGATCTGCCCTGAAGGGCCTTTAGGTGTCAAAGCTGTGCCAGACTGTACCATGAGTGTGTGTACATGTGTGTGTGTATGTGTGTGTGTGTGTGTGTGTGTGTGTGTGTGTGTGTGTGTGTGTGTGTGTGTGTGTGTGTGTGCATATATCAGCAAACATAATACGTCAAGGTATTAATTTACATATATTGTCTTCCCCTCGCAGGTGAACATGGGGGTTGGTGTCTCTTCCCCTCACAACCTGATGTCAGTATCGGTGTCTCTCCCCCTCACAACCTGATGTCAGTGTCTTAACAGACTCCCACAATGATGGTGGTCATAGTGAGGCACAGGTGGGGTTGTTGGTGCCTGAATCTGTGCCATTGTTTGGTATCTCACTTTCACCCACCATGTCCCTGCACACAGTCAGTATGCCAACACATACCCAGTCCCCAGCAGCCATAGATAATGGACAGGTGGTGTGGTGGCATAGAACAAGCTTGTGTGTTGACTATGGTGAGTGTGAGTGTGGACACCAGCCATAGCCAGAGACCAGATGAGGTCAGACACAGGCAGATGGACAGGGGTGCTCGATGGAGGACTGATGCCCATCAAGCCCCTGTACAAATGCCACAGCAGGTGTCACCAGATGCATGTTATGGTCCATCATGGAGGCATAGGTGTGTACTGACCACAACACCAGACAGATACTCAAGGTCATGAATGGAGTGCTCCCTGCCATGTATGATGACCTCCATGGCATTAGTGATGCCATATGTCACCTTTCCGATGTCGTGGATAGACATAGGGATGAGACATTGTCGCTGCTCCACCATGTAATGTCTGTGCTTGAGCATGTGGTGAGGGTAGGGCAGTGGCCAGACGGATGTAGGTCAGCAATATGATCAGCTGAGAGCCCACATGGCCATGCACATTCACAGTCCCATACTGGGAATACCAACAGCACTACCGAAGGGAGGGTAATTTCCACACCACACTGGAGCAGGCCATAGGCATGTGGTCCTGGCCAGTCCTGTCAGCTGTCAGGGATGCAGATCCAGCAGACAGCAGTCACCATTGGGGAGTAGCACTGCATCTGTTCTTGGGACTGGTTGTGCCAGTATGACTCCTGGCAGAACCAGTTCTCACATCCCTGACAGGAGATGGTGAACCACATATACTGCCATGTACGGTCCACAGCTGTCCAACATAGTCCTGTGTCGGGCATCCACATGGCTTGATGGTGTGCAGACAAACACTCACCCATCACTATCCAGGCTATTAACCATCAGACATGCACAGCTCTTCTGCACAGCCCAGTTGAACACCACCCCTCCAGACACATACACATACATGATGTCAGCCACATGTGCCAGCCTAGGCCTCTGGAAACCCAGCACCACACCCTGTGCATGTGATGATACTTGTGCCACAATCCTGTTATCCATACCATCGATGCACAGACATGCTCATATGGGTCTGATGCACAGGGTGACTATAGTACAGTGTAGCAATATCATGCTGTGTAAGGTGCTGTCTGCTGACAATAGTTATGGGTACACATTGAGGTGTATGTACCTTGTTAGCCATGATGCACTATTGACGTCAGTACTGCTAACTAACTGTAGTGTCACGTAATGTATTCTGGGTGTGTTCCAGGTGTCTATGTGTGTGCAGATTGTGCGCCTGTTGACAGTAGCAATGATGACTAAGGTGGAGTGTAAACACAGTGACCTTTTCATAACCAAGGTACAGCGGTATATGTACATGTTTACCATGTAGGTTTACATGCAAAAGTGTGTGAGGGGAAATTGTGGCAGACAGTGTGACATGGCATATATAACCTTGATCCAGCCACCTAGCCTTCATACATGTCACCTTGGTGTCCTGTAGGATGGCAGGCTCACACATACAGGGGAGGTTACTGGAGTACTGGCACTAGGTCGCGCACAAGCTTGGCATTGCTTTTACTGCAACAAATTCAGCTATCAGCACCTGTTGCCCTTGCCATTTCTGTCCCATCAACTCAACCATCATGCAGTAGATGAGGGTATGCCTGGTACTGTGTATGACAGGTTTGGGGTATGTATTCCCGGCACAGGTCAGCCTGTTTTAGTCTAACCTGGCATTCACCAGCATGTGTGTCTGCTATCTCATATACATGTCTGGCCTCTCATGCTGGTAGTGCCCACAGAGTCATAGTTCTGTATATGGGGCAGCTGACAAAGGACTGAACACAGCCCCTACCTGCACAATCTTACAAACAATAGCGCTAGATACATAACACAAATAGCACGCGGTACAGCAGTGGGGCAGAGTCTGCCACTAATATTGAAGTGGGTGACAATTGCAGGGACTGTTAGGATTGCCAATGGTGGGTTCAGAGCCCCTTAACATATTAGAGCCATCTGACACATGCACAGACACACACACACACACCCACACACACCCACCCACACACACACACACACACACACACACACACACACACACACACACACACACACACACACACTGCTGCATGGGACAGGCATTGAAACACATATGCACATGGAGGTGACACTTCTCAGAGTAGATGACCTACCCATCTATTAATGTACAATACACCGTGATACAACCATTGCATGCACCACAGTGGCTTGGTGTTAGAAACTGTGCTTGTACACTGGATGAGATCTGTATGGGCTGACACTAGGCTGGCAGTGGGGAGTTCACATGGTGGAAGAGGCACACAAAATGGTATCTCAATCACATACACACACTAAAGACAACTACAGGGGCTGTGCATACAAAAACACATACACAGTTGCCAATAGACATATTGGTAACCCTATGTATACACTTGAATGTACTATGGTGCTGCATACACATGACATGCTTCACATAGATTATATGCCTGGGACATAACACACAATCTCTTACAACAGGTAATCTTGTGAATGCCTTCATGGCTGTTGGGATAACCCAACAGACATAGTGATTGGTCTTGCCTACTGCTCCTACAAACCTGCACAAGTGATAGAGTGACAGACTTTGTATCAGAAACTGTGACATATTTGGCAATGATATTACAGGAATGCTCATTGTTAGAAGACACAGACCACATATAGGATGCAAACATGTGGATATCCCATGTATGTCTGTACAGGTGACTGGTATGGGCTGTATAGTATTACACGGTGCATGTGAGGCAGATGCCATTAACAGGCTGTTTAAAGTATTGTCATGGGTAGGGAGTCAACAGGCCTTGACATGGTATAACCTACACACCTAACAGCCACAGGGGATATGCTTCACACACACTACTATAGTTGTCAGTATTGGGATTAGAAACCTTACCTATCTAATTATTTCCACTATAGTATTACATAGTTTGTATACATGCCACAGAGCTTAGAGGTATACAGGTACATCTAAGGGGAATGACATCAGCAGGCCTTGTAAAGTAAGGCAATGAGACATGTACTAGGTGCTGCATGCCTCAAAATGGTATAACCCACACACCCAGAGGATATGATTCACACACACACACACACAGACAGTGTCACAGTTGCCAGTATTGAGTTTAGAATCCCTACCTATCTAGTTATGTGTACGACAGTGTTACACAGTTATCACATGCACCACGGAGCTTATAGGATTTAACAGTGTCGCAAGGTATTTCTAAGGTGATTATATCAAGAGGCCTTGTAAAGTATGACAATGGGAAATGTAATGGGTGGGAAGGGCATCAAAATACATTGCTGTACAAGCATATATGATTACTAACAACTTCTCACACGCATTCGCCATAACTGAGTGTGGAACCCCTACCTATCTCATTATTTGTATTATACTGTTACTTAGTTATTACATGCACCATGGAGCTTATATGGCTGAGTGCTGCCCAAAGGTACATATAAGGGCAATGACATAAGCAGGAATGCTAACGTAGGGCACTAGGAAGTGTAGTGTTTGGGAATCACCTAAAACTGTTGCACCTACAAAAGAAACACGCACACACACACACACACACACACACACACACACACACACACACACACACACACACACACACACACACACACACACACTTACATTTGCCAGGACTGGGATTAGACCCCCTACCTATCTAGTTATTTATACTACAGTGCTACACAGTTATCGCATGCACTACAGAGCTGATAAGGCTGACAATTGCCCAAAGGTACTTCTAAGGTGAATGACATCAACAGGACTGCAAAAGTAGGGCACTGGGTGTGAAAGTCCTCAAAATACTTCATCCTATAAACATACACACTTGCACACATTTGCCAGAACTGGGAAATGAACCCCTGCTTAGCTAGTTATTTGTACTATAGTGTTCCGCAGTTATCGCACATGCTACAGAGCTTATAGGGCTGACAAGTGCCCAAAAGTACTTCTAAGGTGAATGACATCAACACAACTGTTAAAGCAGGGCACTGGGATGTGTACTGGGTGGGAAAGTCTTCAAAATACTTCATGCTACAAACATGCAGACTCATATAAAAAAATTAAAAAAATGCATTTTAGTTTGCTTTTGCCTCTTTTTAAACATACTCAATTGTATTTATTCTGCTGCATGTATTATTGCTTGGTAGTAGCCTGATTAAATTGTAACTGTTATTCTAAGCCTTTTTGTTTAAGCACTTAGGCTTCATACCAGTTGTTTTACATTAAGAAGGTTTGCGGTCTGCATTGTTGTGGCAGGACAGGTAGCTTACATCATTCTAAGCTGGGAATTGCTGATTGAAAGCTCAGTGTTGTTATTCTAAAAGTGTATTAGTTCTGGTTTAAGCACTTGGGCTTCAGGCCAGTTATTTTACATTAAGAAGGTTTACGGTCTGCACTGTTGTGGTAGAACAGGTAGCTTACATCCTTCTAAGTTGGGAATTGCTGATTGAAGGCTCAGTGTCAGTTATTCTAAAAGTATATTAGTTTTGGTTTATGCATATGGCATTTAGACCAGTTATTTTACATTAAGAAGGTTTGTGGTCTGCACTATTGTGGGAGGAGAGGCTAAATTCTGCCCTTCTGGGCTATGAATTTCTGGTTAAAGGATTATTGTGCCTGCTTATTTGAAGTGTTTCTTCCTGAAATTGATGTGCCTTGTTTGCTGTAGCATAGACTAGCTTCATGCATGCTGAAACTAGCTTTGTTTGTATAGCTTGAGCATTAATCCAGGCCATCCTTTTTGGAGAAGGTTCCCTGCACCCTAGTGGCAGGAGTGTGCAGTTAGAACTTGTCTGATTGAAGACTGCTGGAACAGGGCTGTTTTGAGCTTTTTTACTGGTTAATTGGGTAATTTGTTTAAATCAGTTTGCTTGTTTAATGTTGTTATATAAAAATGCACTTTATTCATCTGCTTTTACTGTATTTGTGTTTCTTCCTACTTTATTGCATTTATTCTGCTGCATTTATTACTGCTTGTTAGTAGCCTGGTTAAATTGTAACTGTTACTCTAAGCCTTTGGTTGAAGCACTGGGGCTTCAGACCAGTTGTTTTACATTAAAAAGGTTTGTGGTCTGGACTGCTGTGGTAGAACAGGTAGCTTACATCCTTCTATGTTGAGAGTTGCTGAATGAAGGCTTAGTGTCTGTTAATTTAAAAGTGTATTAGTTCTGGTTTAGGCACTTGGGCTTCAGGCAGTTATTTTACATTAAGAAGGTGTGGTCTGCACTCCTGTAGGAGGATAGGGTAGATTCTGCCCTTCTGAGCTGGGAGTTTTTGGTTAAAAATCTTATTGTGCCTGCTTATTTGAACTGTTTCTTTCTGACATTGGTATGCCTTGTTTGCTGTAGCATAGACTAAATTCAAACCTGATGAATCTAGCTTTGTTCGGGGCTCGGTTTTTAGCTTTTTATTGGTTAATTGGTTAATTTGTTTAAATCAGTTTGCTCATTTGCTACTCTTATATTTTAAAAAAATACACTGTATAGATCGTCTCTTAGCTAGGGTTTAACTATTCCCGGCGCCATAAAGTCTGCTGTTCAAATTTTCCCTTGCAACTAGCCAGTTTTTTAGTTTTAACACTCAAATCTGTTTCTTTGAACTCAGCACTTGTTCAGAACTCATTGTAAGCACTAAATAACTAACAAATTACTACAGCACTCAACTTTCCTCACTTGTCTAGAGGAAAACAGTTTTTAGTACTTAATAAATAAGCACCTATCCAGGCATGTCTAAGGGTCAGTTTCCGGTGTTTTCTCCTGTCTACCTGATGAATCTGGGCATCTTGGGGCAATGCAGCAATTGCCTCATGTACACAGACAAACCTCTCCTCCTACAACCCAACACTACAACCTGTGAGAGATGCACTTATATAGCCAAACTGGAAGCAAAGCTATCTTCACCCAAGACTGGACTAGACAGTCAAGAGGAGAAGGTAAACATTTGTACCACACCACACTCATCACATAGTCCCTCAAAACCTACACCACCAAAACACACACATAGCAACACAAAACAAACACCTACATTCTGCTCAAGCAACAGAGACCTCCAATGCAGAAATGCAACCAACCTAACCCCCCCCAATACAACCCAAATGACACATAGCCCACAAACTCAATGTGCCACTCAACCAAAGCCTATAAGGCATAACAACGTACCCAACACTGTAGTCATAGGTGACTTTATAGTCAGGCACACTGATGTTCCACTCACCAGGCTAAACAAGGAGAAAGTTACTGTCAGCTGCCTGTCAGGTGCCAGAATCCGCCACATAATGCACTCACTCAGGTCACTCCACAACAAGTACAAATATGACTCTGTAATTGTCCATGTTGGTGTGAATGACCCAAGATGTACCTCCCTGGACCACATGAAAAGAGACATGGAGGAGCTCTCTGATCTTCTAACCCAGGCAGGTATGACACTAGCCCTGAGTAGGATCCTGCCATCACTCAGAATGATACCACAGTACAAGGACAAAATGATTGACTTCAACAATTGGCTAAGCTTCTGGTGTCATTCTAAGGGGATCCAGTATCTGTCTGCCTGGGATGACATGATCAACAGTTCACGATGCTTTGCCAGAGATGGCCTGCACCTGTCACCCTTGGGATTCCAGATACTGGCTAAGGCTCTTGCCACCCCTATAGTGCCTTTTTTAGGCAAGGTTCAAATGACAAATTCACCACTGTAACAGGTGCAAGCAAGCAAAATCTGAGAGTAATGCTAGAAGTCTAAACCTCAAAATGCATTCACTCAAGGCACTCCTTAAAATGGAGAACATTGACATCTGTGCTGTGACAGAGACCTAGTTCAAGGGTCCAAGGAGCACCCCTGCATTATCAGGCTATAATTCATACCACACCTTTCGGCCACCTAATCTGGACCGAAACACTAAAGGTGGCGGCGTGTCCATATTCATTAAGAATATCCACACCTCCAGGCTAGTTGCTCAAAAAATGCATCCGATATTATCCAAGTGCAACTAACTCTGGGCAAGACCGCCCAAACTGTAACTTGCTACAGTTCCCCCCACCATGCCCCAGGATTCCCATTCCTCATTTCTTGATACACTGGAAAATATTAGGGTACAACCAAACACCCTAATAATGGGTGATTTCAACTACTCCACCATTAACTGGGAAAAGTACTCGTGTACCAACTCGTTTGTGTAAAGTTTTCTGGAATTCATAAATTCCAATGCCTTGGATCAACTTAACCACACCCCCACTAGGGACAGCAATATCCTAGACCTGGTCATTGCCAACATGGGCGACCGGTGATCCACACCAGAGGTCAATTCCTCGTTGGTCAGATCCGACTACAAGATAATCATCCTCGACATCCACATCCTGCCCCCAACCCCATTAGGGAAACCAATAAAAAAATTTCTCCAAAGGCAATTTCACGTTTCTTAAGACAGAAGTGGCTAACTTCAAGACACCCATGCAGATGGACACTAGAGGTATGACTGCTGAATCCTGCAAAAATGCACTTTATAAGCACTTACACGAGTGCATGGATCATGATATCCCTAACAGAACCGAGATGCTATCCTCCAAAAAATGGAAGCCAATCTGGTGGTCCCCTGCCATAAACAAACTCTACAACAGAAGGAAGAAACTGTTGCAAAAAAGAGTAATATCCCATGATTGGAGGAACACACCAGTCAGCCTCAGTAAGAAGCTGAGATCCCCTCACAAAATCCTCCAAAGCTTGTTACGAAAACAAAATCGCCACTTATTCCAAAGAAAACCACAAAGCATTCTATAGCTATGTCAAGAATCTCAATGACAACACTCAGATCTGCTCTGAGTTACAACATAATGGCACTAAATATACAAAATCAACTGATATTGCCAACATCCTGGCAGATAGGTTCACTGCTAACTTTGCCCCCCTCCTACCCCCTAAAGGGACCATCTCTATAGTGGAAGAATGCAATGTTCCTGTAATCACGGCTGCACAGGTAAAAAACACACTCTCCAAAGCCAAGAACACAGCATCCATGGGACCTGACAACATCCCAGGCTGCATTCTACATGAACTACAGAATGAACTGGCACCCCACCTAAGCACCATGTTCAATCATAGCCTCACCTCAGGCTTTGTGCCCACTGAATGGTGCACAGTGATGGTTATCCCACTCCACAAAGGGGGAGCCACCACAGACCTTGGGAACTACCACTCCATTAGCATAATGAGCCTTGTCTGCAAGGCCATGGAATGTAGCATCATGGAACTTATAAACAAAGACACTGGTAATCTCCAAACTCTGAATGCCACTCAGTTCAGGTTTGTAAAAGGCAGATCATGTCTGCTAAACCTGATAGACTTCTTTAAAGCAGTCAACAAAGCCGTAGATGAGAGTAAGGTGGTTCACACACCCTATCCAGATCTCGCCAAGGCTTGTGACACCATCCCCCACTCTGGAATTATAGATAAACACACTAATCTAGGCATAAATCCCTATGTCACAAGATGGGTTGCCAACTGGCTCACTGACAGAACCCACACTGTGAAAGTAGCAGACTCCAAATCCAACTTCAGAACAGTGACATGTGAAGTACCACAGGGTTCACTCTTGGGTCCTCTCCTGTTTGGTATCAACTTTTCTGAAGTACAGGCTAACACAGAAGGTCTTTAACTAACAAAGTTTGCAGATGACTGAAAATTAGGAGCCATAATCGAAACTCCTAACAATGTGGACATCCTACAAAGGGCTTAACTGAGACAAGATGCCTGGTGTCAAAGCCATGGCCTCAAGCTCAATGCCAAAAAGTGCATTGTCATCCCCTTTGGTAAAACCTCTGTACCTATGAGCTACCACATAGGTGGTAGTCTACTTAACACCGAAAGTCTGATAAGTGACCTTGGGACACAGGTGGACAGTAGTCTCTCCTTTGATAATCACATTGCGACAGTATTCAGGAAATCTTTCTACATGGCACACCTCATCACAAAAGGTGTCTCATCCAGGAAAAAAGAGGTCATTGTTCCCCTCTACTCATCACTCATTAGACCCATTATAGAGTAAAATGTCCCTTTTGGTATATACCTCACAAGACATCTACATCAACTGGAAAGACCACAGAAATACCTCACAAAGAGGATTAATGGCCTCAAACAGATGCCCTACACAGACTGTCTCAAAAAACTCCAGCTTTACTCTGTCATATATCACCTACTCAGAGGCAATCTCTGCCTAACATACAAAGCTATGTCAAACCCTGAGCTGTTGGACATGCCCCACTTAAATAAATCCCAATCCCTCCAAGCTGCACACTCTAGGGACCTAAACCTTGTCACCACAATAAGCAGAACATGCTGGAGGGATAGATTCCTGTCCCAGAGACTTCCCACACTTTGGAACAAACTACCTATCTATATCAAACAAAGCTCCTCATTAGCACTCTTCAAGATAAATATTGATGATTGGATGTGAAATAGGAAATTCACCCCAGGGACCACCTCTGTGGATCTGCTCAACAGGGGCACAGGAGAATAATTTTCTTGGGCGGTGAAAACCAGGGTACCTTTTTTGCAAGGCTTATATAGGCCCTAGAGCCACTATCCTAGTACCTACATATGAGCCTATGAACCTATATTTGCCTGATCTGGGAATAGAACCCTTGCCTATCTAGTTATTTGTACTACAGTGTTACACAGTTATTGCACATGCTACAGAGCTTATATGGCTGACAAGTGCCCAAAGGTAATTCTAAGGTGAATGACATGACATCAGCAGGACTGCTAAAGTAGGGAACCGGGAAGTGTTGTGGGTGGGAAGTCCTCAAAACACTTCAGCCTGCAAACATACACACTTACATACACATACACACACACACACACACACACACACACACACACACACACACACACACACACACACACACACTTGCCAGAACTGGGAATAGAACCCCTGCCTATCTAATTATTTGCACTATACTGTTACATAGTTATTGCATGCGCCACAGAGCTTAAAGGGCTAGGGTTGTGCAAAGGTACTTCTAAGAGGAATGACATCAGCAGGACTGCTAAATAGGGCACTGGGAAGTGTGGGTGGGAAAGTCCTCAAAATACTTCATCCTATAAACGTACACAATTACACACAATTGTACATGCACACACACACACACACACACACACACACACACACACACACACACACACACACACACACACACACACACACATAAATGTTCCAGAACTGGGAATGGTACCCCTGCCTATCTAGTTATTTGTACTATACTGTTAGATAATTATTGCACACACCATTGAATTTATATGGGTGGGGCTGTGCAAAGGTACTTCTAAAGGGAATGATACTAACAGGACTGTTAAAATGGAGCACTGGGAAGTGTACTATGTGAGAATGGCCTAAAACTGTTTCACCTACAAACAAACTAACACACACACACACACACACACACACACACACACACACACACACACACACACACACACACACACACAGACTCTCACTTACATTTGCCAGGACTGAGATTATAACCCCCATCTTTCTAGTTATTTATACTATAGGGTTACACAGTTATGGCACACACTACAGAGCTTATAGGGCTGGCAGGTGTATAATGATACTTCTAATGTGAATGACAGCAGCAGATCTTGTGAAGTAGGGCAATGGGAAATGTACTGAGTGAGAACAGCCTCCTAATACTTACCTACAGACACACACATACACACACACACACACACACACACACACACACACACACACACACACACACACACACAGGCAGGTGATGTGATATTATAACCCCCACCTCAGTACTATTACACAATGTAGCTCACCTTCATGCTGTCACGTGCGACTGTTTATGACCGGTATGCCACTGTCCACAGCATGACATCACTCTATGCCATTTAGTGTATCCATGTGTATGACTCACTCTCTGTGTGTTCCCCTGTGTCTCCCTGGCTATCACTGTCTGTCCCACTCTTCCCCACATCTATGTGTGTGTAGGCTTGATATATTGTCATCTGTTGCCCATATATTTGTCTGTATATCACATGTAACAGATGCAGATATATCACATATGGGCCACCTACAGCTACCTGAGGGTAATCCTATGTTAAGGTGTACATAACTCTCTGTTTGCAAAGACATATATGTACAATACAGTTATATAGTCCGATGTGGGTTCCAACATTGTCTGTGATTCTCTAAATGTAGGAGCATGCCCAGTATGACCTTCTATAGTGAGAATGGGACTCCATTCCAGAGATGGTTGTACTCTGGTTCAGGGTTTTGTGTGCTACAGCCATACCTCTCAAAATTAAACAGGACTTTCCTAGAGGTACTGGGTTTGTTTTAGCAGACATTTTCTGACATATCTGAAGTTTGACACTGCAATGTATTGTGTCACTATCTAGTGACAGACATCCTCAGATCGTCACAGTGCTTTATCAGAGGAATACAAGATGTATGATGCACAGACCAATACTATAAGCCTAACTATATACATTCTTGCTCAAAAAGGCCAGTTGAGAGGTTTGGCTACAGCCGGTTGACTGATGAAGCTGTGTAAACAGTCCAGCAACTTGGTGATATGCTGGCTGGGGATCTCCTGCTTGTGTGGTATTCTTCTTACCTGCAATGTCATATCCTAGTCATACCTCTCAACTGAACAGTTTTTGGCAGATTGTCCAGGTGTTTGTCTAGAATTTTCATCCAGTCTACATAAACGTGTGTTTTTATGGCAAGTTAGTTATATATAATTGAAGACTGACATTACAAAATAATGACTGACATTAGTGTTTCAGACTTCATAACCTTCAGACAATTTCTAGTAATGCAAAACCCCTTATTCTACCATCTTTCTCAGTATGTAAGGGCAATATTTACAACATGTGCCTATCATTGTGACTTTGTCCCAATTTATTTATGACCTTGTCCAGATGTTTTGCTGTCAGAGGTTGGGAGGTATGGGTCTGGCTACAGAGTGCATTCTACTGTGAAGAAATGTTCATTATATGTGTAGTATATTACACATAACACTGTGACTTCCAGGTATTTCAGTGGCAGAGCAGTACAGAGTAATGTGGTGAACCACTGAGAGACAGTTGTGTGTAGGTTGATAGGTTGCTATGACATTAGTAGTGTATTGGCCATGAAGCCCTTATAACCGACTGAGATAAGAGTGTATCCCATGTTACATCATGTCAGCACACAAAGCCCCTGTCCAGCAGGGACACAGGTGGGATCACAGGACTCTATTTTGTGTTTCCTGTGCACTTATACAGGGGGCACATCACTAGGAGAATTGAGGCACTTGGCTTGCTGTTGACAGGGAGTGTATTCCACAGATGGGGGAGAGTGTGGTACACGTATCTGTCACACCAACAAGCCATACTGATACCACATCCCAGGTTGATGCTGCACCTACAGGTTCATGGACTGGGTCTTGAGTTCCAGATGTACAACAGTCCCATCAAGACAGGGTCTGGATTGCTTTGTATGCCAGACAGGGGTCACCCCAGCAGAGTCTGTATGGAACAGGGTAGTGGGACAGTGTTGTTAGCCTATCTATGTAGGGTAGGTGTTTGGGGTTTGGGGTAAGGTCTTTGTGTTTGCAAGACCCTGGTGTGTGGAGTCTACATGATCTGTGATGTGTAGGTTTATGGAGTTCTCATGTGATTTTTGCCTCTGAGGTGTCCATTGTTTGGGTTTTGTTTTGTTGTGGACCTCCACTTACATGGATGTGTGCTGTGTATTTGCAGGTGTTTACTGACTCCTTACACTGCGTGGTGCCTATGTTACTATGCAATCTGTTCTGGTGTGCACATTCTCCATTTGTCTGGCCAGTAGTTCCCCTTTCCCTTATGTGTGTCACTTTGTCCTTCTATAGTCCAGTCACAAGCTTTGGCCACAGTGGCTGCTGTTATGTATTTCTAATTCTGATGTGTTACATCACACACAAGGTTGTGGATTTCACACCTCTGAGTCTACCTATTTAGCAGGTTGTCCATCATTGCACCACTCCATTTGCTGTGGTCCTTAGACAGTTTGTGTTGCTATATGTTATTATGAGACAACATATGGGCCTAGCTGTCATAGCATCACAGACTGACATCTGGACAGGCCCAAATATGACAGTCAGACAAAGACCCACATATGGGGACAGGGTGTTAATAATGTTTTGCCAATCATAGAGAGTTGGGAGGCTGGTTTGGTAACTGCTTGTTTGTTCATATGGGTATGACGTCTGCTTCCCCACTGTCTGCCATTGCTGTTTTGACATGGCCCTTTCTTGTTTAGCAAATAGTTGGCAGGTAAATGCAATGTTAGGACAAGCAGAACAGATATACAAGGCATACTGTGCTCCTTCTGTGACAACCTGTGTTATTCCAGGGGTATGGCCGTTGGCTACTGATATGTCAGTGCTGACACAGAAAGGTGGCAGTCTTTTATACACTGGCAGTAAACTGACCTTCAGGTACCTGCTGTCCAGCTAGGCACCATACCTCTCAACTTCTGAGTGCCAGACATCTAGACGAAGCTATAATTAATTGGGGGACAGAGGCCTAAATATAGGGACCATTTCTAAGTATTGGACTTGCAGACCTAGAAAGCTGATTCAATGACAAGTTTTGTATTAGCATGAGTGTTTCTATAGGATATGAAGTCTGCCACTACAATCTGTCATTGTTTTCTGACCTTAGTCTTGCATGATTTGCCAATGAATTGCCAAACAATCACTATTTCATGATATACAGACCGCAAATATGATGCAAACCTCTGGACATTCTGCAAGAGGTCTGTACAGTTGAGAGGTATGGTAGGCACTGTGTAGGTTACTCCAAGTTGTGTACTGTCCATATTTGTGCCCCCCTGTCCATTACCTGTACAGCTTTCCTACATTAACAGATATTGACATCTGTACAGTGTGTACAACCCCTACCATAGGTGTAGCTGACATGCAGAATAGTTGGCACTACAGTTCTTGGAACATAGCCCTATCAAAGACAGTACTGTACCTAGGCCACTATGACCACAACAGCCGGGAGTAAGTGCTGGCCACATCCTGACAGTATTAACAACACATATACATAGCTCATTGACACCTGCATATTGTGTACATACAACAAGTTATCATGTTGATAGGGACTGCACTGGCAATGTGTGCTCAGCTGCTATTTCCCTACAAACATACATGTTACTGCATTTCTATTGGAATATCAGTGTGGGGGGGCACACCTGGCAACTGCACACATTTGCACAGACTGTGCTGATATTTGCTTTACATTTTGGTTCCATTTAGCATAGTATTGTGCTTTGTCTTGGAGACTAGTGGCATATCACTTAAGACCACAGGTCAGATTGTATTGGCATACATTTGAGTTTCAGACTTCTTACCCTTCAGAGCCTTACTGCAACTGGATATCCTGCTGTGCTATCACTGTGTTAGTCTATTGGGGGTATTTCGTCACTGTTGCCATTTGTGGGCCTTTGTCAGACATTTCTTTATGGTTTTCTATGGCTGACTTGCTGGGTGAGGCTGACAGGTGAGTATGGGACCCGCACACTGACATCCATGCCTGTGACCTATAACCCCCCCATTTAGTTGGCCCCTACATATACTGCAGTGGGATTTGTCACCTTGCATACTACTGCATTCTGTAGGGAAGCCAGTATTGGGCAAACATTTCCTTGTGTCCCACATAGCTGTCAGTTGTCTGCTGCTGTCCCAGTAGACCACCCCATTCCCTTGCATGCATGCAGTGATACCATAGATATGCTTCCAGAACATACTACTCCATTCATTTATTTTAAGAAGACTGACTTACCTTGTACCTGCAGCAGCTGTTAGGACGGTGCTTGAGGGCTGCTGGATGCATGCAGTACACCACCTATACATGGAAAGGTACAGGTAGTGTGATGTGTGTGGCATTCATTTTACTGTGTGTGCAAGTTGGGGAGGGGTGTCAGTCCCTGGGTCCCTACAGTGTCAGTGTGTGTGCTATGTGTTGCATCTTTGCCAAGGTCAGTGCATACTGGGCATGCTTCTGTCTGCCTGCAAGAGCTGCCTCAGAGGGTTCCTCCTCCAAGTTTCTCTGTGCCTGTGGGGACCTTGGCAATAGTGGGGGGCTGTGTGGCCCTTCCCTGTGCTGTTCCTGCTGCAGCTGTTTCCGCAGGATCATATTGTGTAGCATGGCACATACTATGAACATGTGTGCACAAGTGCTGGCCACATCCTGACAGTATTAACAACACATATACATAGCTCATTGACCGCTGCATATTGTGGACATGCAACAAGTTACCATGTTGATAGGGACTGCCCTGGCAATGTGTGCTCAGCTGCTATTTCCCTACAAACATACATGTTACTGCATTTCTATTGGAATATCAGTGAGGGGGGCACACCTGGCAACTGTACACATTTACACAGACTGTGCTGATATTTGTTTTACATTTTGGTTCATTTAGCATAGTATTGTGCCCTGTCTTGGAAACTAGTGGCATATCACTTAAGACCACAGCTCAGATTGCAATGGCATACATTTGAGTTTCAGACTTCTTACCCTTCAGAGCCTTACTGCAACTGGATGACCTGCTGTGCTATCACTGTGTTAGTCTATAGGGGGGTATTTCATCATTGTCACCATTTGTGGAACTTTGCCAGACATTTCTTTATGGTTTTCTATGGCTGACTTGCTGGGTGAGGCTGACAGGTGAGTGTGGGACCCCCCACACTGACATCCATGCCTGTGACCTATGACCCCCCATTTAGTTGGCCCTCCACATATACTGCAGTGAGAGTTGTCACCTTGAGTACTACTGCATAATGTGGGGAAGCCAGTATTGGGCAAACATTTCCTTGTGTCCCACATAGCTGTCAGTTGTCTGCTGCTATCCCTGTAGACCAGCCCATTCCCTTGCATGCATGCAGCGATACCATAGATATGCTTCCAGAACATACTACTCCATTCATTTATTGTTAAGAAGGCTGACTTACCTTGTACCTGCAGCTGCTGTGAGGACGGTGCTTGAGGGCTGCCGGATGCATGCAGTACACTGCCTATACATGGAAAGGTACAGGTAGTGTGATGTGTGTGGCATCCATTTTACTGTGTGTGCGAGTTGGAGAGGGGTGTCAGTCCCTGGGTCCCTACAGTGTCAGTGTATGTTCTATGTGTTGCATACTTGCCAAGGCCAAGGCATACTGGGCATGCCTCAATCTGCCTACAAGAGCTGGCTCAGAGGGTTCCTCCTCCAAGTTTCTCTGTGCCTGTGGGGACCTTGGCAATGGTGGAGGGCTGTGCGGCCCTTCCCTGTGCTGTTCCTGCTTCAGCTGTTTCCGCAGGATCATATTGTGTAGCATGGCACATACTATGAACATATGTGCACATGTGGCTTGAGAGTACTGCAGGGCTCCACCAGATATGTCAAGGCAGCAGAACTATGACTTAAGCATCCCAAACACATGCTCTATAATCATCCTGGTTTGTACATGTGCCTCATTATGGCATTCTTGAGTGGGGGGATGCATTTCTGATGGGTGTCATCATCCACGGCTCCAATGCATAACAAGCATCTCCCACCAGATGGCCATACAGGATGCCCCCCCCCCCGGCAAATCCTTGGTACGGCTGTGAGGAATGCTAGATGTGGGAGTAGTGATAGCTTCCAGGGCTGCCAGCATGCATATAGGTTCATATATTCATAGGTTGGTACTAGGCTATCGGCCCTAGGGCCTATACAAGCCTAGCCATAACAATTCCCTGGATATTTTTTCCCACAATATTTACTTCTCTGGACCCCTGTCTAGCAGGGTGACTGACATGATCCCTGGGGTAAATTTCCTATCTCCCATCCAATCATCAAGGTTCCTTTTGAAGAGGGCCAAGGAGGTGCTCTGCTTGACATGTATATAGTTTCATAGATTGGTACTAGGCTATCGGCCCTAGGGCCTATACAAGCCTAGCCATAACATATTAATGATAATGCACTGGGCATTGCACACCACCTGGCAGTTGGAGTGAAAGCCCTTGCAGTTTAGGTAGACCCTACTCTGTTCACTGGGTAGTGCTTTGATGTGAATCTGTGTGCAGTCTACGACACCCAGTACCTCCAGGTAGTCTGCTACAGGGTGGAAAAGGCGCATATTGCTGGTACTCTCCTCACGGGTGCTGAGGAAGTAAATGTTCTCACTGGCATGTGGTAGCATAGCATCCAGGAACTGGTGGAGTACCCAGGATGCAGATGCCTTTGAGACCCCCATGATGTCCCCAGTAGGTCTTTGGAAAGTACCTGTAGCTAGTATTCTTAAGGCTACACATACCTTGGTATCCACTGGGATGGGTAGCCCTCTGTTGGCTCTGGGTCTGAGGTGAGGCTGGCACAGCTTGATGAGTTGCTGAAGTGTGTCCCTGTCCACCCTGTAGTGCTCTTGTATCTCCAGATCATGTAGCCCCTAGTAGGTTACCCTGGGTCTGAACACTCTTATCTTCCTCCGAAGTCTGGGGCAGTTTTCAGCATCATCATCCTCACCGCCCTCAGCCACTAGCACATACTGATGTATCAAACTGACAGCAGCCCCTAACATTTTGTCGGCTAAATTTCACCAGAGTGTGTACACCAGTGGTGCAGAGTTTCTGGGAAAAAACAGACTGAAAGGTGTTTGCATAGTTTATACTGTTGTGCTGCAGATGATGCTTATATGATTGGCTGACTAGGACACATTCCACCTATCACATATATATTATTTGTACTTCATTGCTTTTATTCTGCTATTTCCCATTTTTTTTTTTTCTCTACCCATTTCGGTACCTTTAGCCCCACAGTGTGCCGTGCAAACCCGCTGCCCAAATGTAAACAGTTCTGCTATTTCCTGGATTGGAGCCAGTGTGCGCCACTCAAACCCATTTAACTAAATGGCGTAATGGCAGAAATGGCCCTCCCCTAGACGTGAACCTGCTCCCCATTTCATGGAATAAGTAAGTATAGCCTCAGACATATCCCCTTGCTTAACTGTGCTTAGCTAAGCGGAAATGGAAGCAGTGGAGCTCCAATGTGTTTACACCAAGCATTACACACACCCTTTTCATGTCAGCTGCTTCTCCTGCTTATGATAGCTCCTACACGGTTAGGTGCATCCAGACAATGGTCTCCCAATTTGGTCTTCAGTAAAACTTGCTCATTTGCATACCCCACTGCCTTAGTCCCTTGTTACACCACTACACCAGAGCCTTTCCCCTTAGCAACTTGTGTTACCTGTTATTGTTTTTCTGCATGCTATGCAGATTTCACTTAAAATTGTCTTTTCACATTTTTTTTATTTTCTGCACAATCTCATTTGCGCACCACTGCACGATGTTTAAATGGCTGAAATTGACCAAAAAAACTTTGATTTTTATATTTTTGCAACTCTTTTCCATGCCAATTGTCATATTTTTGGCCATTGGCACACCTAATGATTATAATACATGCTTTACATTGAGCTGTCATGCCCCCGTTTTGATTTTTGCAGAAATGTACACGGTCAGTAACCACATACATTTCTGCAATGGACACTGTTCTGGCATGGATGCCTGCCTATTACTGAATCACTAATTCACCTCATTTGCATGACTTTCATCAGCAAATGAGGTAATTAGCATAATTCAGTGGTGTCCATGCCAGAATAGTGCTGGCAGGCTCGTGCATGCCCCCAGTCTTGTTTACTGAATCGCTCAGCAGCTGTATTCCATGCAAAAGCTGCTGCACTATTCTGACTCAGAAAAAAACCTTTATTGAATCCTGGGGTTTGTTTAAGCATTGGTTTAAATGAGATCCATGAGAACTTGCAGCTCAGATACTCTTCATGCAGAGGTCAGAGCAATTATAAAGACTGTTTTGCATGTTCAGAATCTCAAGCCAGCCTGATAAGATTGTTCCAATGGAGCAAGAGTTTTTCTAACACAAGTTTCAAATTCCATGGAGATGCCGCCTGTTACTTATGAGGCTTATTATGTAACACCCCTTTCAAAAACATATTTGTGTGAGGTTGTATTGAAAGAAGGGGATCTATGGACAGATATTCTGAAATGGCTGATGAACCTTGAATGAGGGGATGGCAACTCACACAAATACTGAAGAACCAAGAAAGCACTAGCCCTGAATGGTTGATGGTTCTTTTGTCACTAAATAACCTTTTTCCATTTGCTATTATAAGATTTTATAGCAGCAGGCTTTACTGTCTTCATTAATAGCTGCTGCATGTCCTCAGAAAACAGGTACCTAAAAGGTATTAAACCTCTATTGTCCAGACATTCAGTTGTAGTTGTTTGGGATCAGGATACATCAAACACACCTAGTCTTAAGTACATCAAGTCTGTGAGGAAACTTCTGGTAATTGTGCCTGGCCATTTCCAAAAGAAAGGAGTGACACTGCTGCATGGACCAAAAGGCAGTCAGCACAACGATGGCTAGAGAGTGTTTCTGAATCTTCAGAATGACTCTGGATGGTAATCAAAAGGGAATAAAAGCATACAGGAATATTCATGTCCATGGAAAAGAAAAAGCAACTGTCTTTCATGCTTTCTTGCTTGGATTCCTTGAGCCGAATTTCACCAACTGGTTATTGAGAGTGGAGGCATAAAGATTTATATGAGGTATTCCCCACTGCTTGATGAATTGCTGGAAGACCTCCAATTCAATTTCCATTTGTGAGGGCCTGTTCACATCCTGCTAAACTTGTCTGCCAAACAATATTGATCTAACCGTATGTAAGATATTGCAGATTGAGATAATGCTGAAAAGCTATATCCCAGCCTACCATGGCTAGTTTGCACAGAGAGTAAGATTTAGTTCTGAGTTGCGTGTTTATGTATCACAACACTGTGATGTTGTGTGTACACACTTGAAGAGGCACTGAAGTCTACATATAGATGAGAGAGTTGAGAGCTAATAAGTCTTTGATGTTCATGCATGTTGCTTTATCTTTTTTGTTTCAAAAGACTCTGCACTTTTATCTCCATAGACACTGCTCCACAAACAAAATCTGGAGTGTCTGTTATGATTGAATAATCTGCAGGACCAAGAAGGGAGAATTGGACACCTGGATTCTGACATATTTGGTGTCTCCACCAATAAATCCTCCCTTTCACAAATCCCAAAACTGGAATTTGAAAAGTCTGGGGATGTTGATGTTATTGTTGAGACCAAAGAGATTTCAGGTACCATTTAATTTCACTCATTTGGAGTCTTGCAAAAGGTATTAAGAGTATCATATATGCCAAGAGACCTAGAATCCTGAGAAATTCTGCTTCTGGAATGGAAGTGTGAGGAAAAACTCAAGAAAAGACCTAAATAAAGATCTATTTTTCCTGTGGAAGAAAACCTCTTTGAAGTGAAGCTTTCAGGAGACACCCCACTAAAAAAATCCAGAGAAAGTCAGACAAGACCTATTTTAAGTTCTCATGCAATGCCAGTCTGTGTAGGAGATTCCATACTCAAATGACATATTCCTAACATTTTGAAAACATCCCTGCAAAAATAAGCAACCTGTCTAAATATCAAAAAATGTGAATACCTTGCAGTCTGTAGTAGCTATCACAGCAGTCAGGCACTTTGTGAATATCCTTGGTGCAGGAGATTGACCAAAGGTTACTGCAGAGAACCAGACATTGAAAAATTTAGGAAATCTATGAAATCTGGATCAATAGGAATCTGATTATATAAATCATTTAAATCTAAAGCCACTGGAAAACACAAATGGGATATATGGAGTTGTAAATTGTGAAGAGACATCATTTTGAACATTGGAACTCTCACAAACTAATCCAAAAAGAAAGAGCCAGAACTCATCTCCAGAAACTTTCTGGAATAAGACTCTTCACCTTACAGAGGAGGACAGACATCTTATATCACTCCAGAGCCAGCATATGCTGGCTGACAGGAGGGAAAAGAAAAGTCTGGTGAGTGAGGATGAAAGGGAGGGATTATTCTCAGAATGTATTTATCCTGAAATAAATTGATGCCAAAGAGGGAATTGGAGGTTTCTGGAAGGATTAAGACACTGCCAGGGTGACAGGGGGATTCAAAATATTTCATATACAGATTCAGGCTTATTAGCTGGCTGTCCTTTATTCTGGGAGGATGGTCCCTGCTTTCTTTTTGGAAACTTGCTGCAATTGTTTTTTAAACATTGATTTTCCAGCAGCTTTCTGTGGCTATTTATTTCTTTTTTTTTAAAAAAGGTTGTATGTAAAGAATCCCTTAGAAAACTTGGATAAGGATGACTGAAAAGTCTGACAGATCCCTTGAATCAACTTATCTCTCTCCTCCTACCTTTTAAAGCAAGTGAGTCCCATCATTCCAAATCAGCAATATAGTGAAAATATGTGATGGCTTCACTTAATAAATAACAATAATTAGAGTTATAAGCTTTCTGCTTAAAATATTTCCTACCAAGCAAGCTAACGTCAACTTTTCACTGATGTTATTCTTAGTTATTCAATAGTTAAAACCACCATGAACAATATCCATTAATTAAGAACAACACAAAATTTATAGTACCCATTGAGTTTAAACCCCCTATTAGGTATGCAATGCTATTCCAAACTGTTTGTCAAGTTACAGTCTCATATAGATGTACTTATACTTTATTTATTACACTTTTGTTTACTGAATCATTTACTAATTTTTAAAATTATCAACCTTATATCCCTCTTAATTTCACAAAAAGATTTAATATATTCTTAATTATCCAAACTGATCAACGGCAATGAGAAATAGAGTCAAAAACACAAGCCATAATCTAGTCAGGAATGAAGCTTCATACCTGATAACCTGGTGGCCAACCTTAGCCAATGGTTAAACAAGAAACAGGCATGAGGATGGGTCAACAGTTCAACAACACAAATCCTGGGCTGCTCCAGCTTTCAAATTCCTTTCCCCCAAAAACACAATACTACCTACAGAAAACAGGTCCACAAAGCCTCATAAAACATGTATTAACAAAGAAAAAGGATCCAAAGAATCAGTGACCTTACCCCATTTTCTTCTTTTTTTCTTTTTTTTAATAAAAATATTCACAAGAGTAATGTGGAAGTCAGATGTCAACACCTGCTCCATTCAAAGAATTATTATGACTGGGCAACCATCAGCTCCATCACTGATACCAGCAGCAAGCAAAACGTTAATTTGTTTATCTTTATATATATATTTTTAAGGAACACAAAGCTTCCCCCAACTCAATGTGAAAGAACCCAGCACAGACAACATAACTCATTTGTCCTTCCCATCTTTTCTTTACAATCATTTAACATACTTATCATGAACCTCATATGAAAAACAGAAAAAAACATTATTCGAGACTGAATCTATACCATTGTCAGCCACCCAAGTTCATGGGAAAGCAGTCAACTTACCAGGGGAAGCTGATGTTCAAACTGCCTCCACTTGATGGCAGCAATCCAGGAAGCAAGGAGTGAACAGTGTTCCATCACAAGCCTTTCCCATACCACTTTGCAGGTGAACTAGGTAGTTTTTACCACAAACTTTGTTTCCCATAGGCGATCACAGCAGATACAGTTTTAAGTGTAGGTTTGCAGTGATTCATTTGTTCTCACAGATTTCCATTGTTTTCATGTTAGTATGACCATGGGGTTGATATACACAAGTTCATGACTGTAAGGTGTGTAAGGCAGATATGCCCCCTGAAAAAAAGCTTTATTTTGCTGGGTTGAATTCTCAAAGAAGAAACTTGATGATTCACTGTGGAAATTTACAGAACATGTATGGGGAAGAACACAAATAAATATCTGAAATGGCTGAGCATGTTGACTAAACTCTTGCTTAAACACTATAGTGGAATGCTGGAAATGTGTACTAAAATTCCAGAACAGCATTATTGAGTTAAAGACATTGCAAATAGCAAAACATTGAGTGCTGATAAATGTAGCAGCTGCCAAAACAGACTTAAGTATCAGCTGAGACATCTAGAAAAGTATTCTTGAAGAGACCTTCTATAAGCATTTGAATCCAACATGCTTGGCAGCTGTAGAATGATTCATAAATGGAATCAAATGAGACATGAAATCATTCAGGATTTTTCGTGGGACCTTTGTGTAGACACGTTTGGCTTGTAAAAATAAGAACTATCAGGAATGGCAAAATATTTTGTGTATGGTACACTTTGCGAAAACATACAAAACAAAACTGTTCTTGGACGATTTTACACCTGACCCAGCACAAACCATTGTAGTAATCATTGAAACAGCAACATATTAAATTACTTCAGCATTTATTTATTTATTTATTTTACATTTGTTGACCGGGCTAGTCTAACTGGATATATGTCCATTTTCAGTAGAGGCCCGGAGAGATAAGCTCCAAGAGAATTTAGTAACAAAAAAATGCTAGTACAATACATTAACAAAGGGAGGAAGCTCAATTACATAACTATCTAACAAACTTATCACATATACAAAGAAAATCTCAACAAGACAAGGTCAGGTAAATAAAGAAACTCAATAAACATCTAAAATTAAGAAAATATCAACAGGATAGGTCAGTTAAACATAGCAAGTCTAAAGTTGTATATATTATAAAGGAGGATTGGAGTTAGTACTGAGAGATTAGCAGGTAAACAGAGCCCAGTAAATAAGGCAAGGTTAATCAGATTTAGAACAGGGGCATATCCAGTGTGTTCTAAGGTAAGGTTTCAGTTTATTTCTGAAAAGTGATAAAGAGGACAGTGATGCAAGTTCACTGGGAAGTAGGTTCCAGGATTTTCCAGCAGTATTAGAGAATAGTGAGTCACCGGCCATGTTGTTGGATTTATATATACTGACAAGTAGTTTATTTGATGAACGTAAGGTATTAAGATTATTATAGGGGGTAATGAGGGTAGAAAGTATTGGAGTATTGGTTGGTAGGTAAAGGATCTTGTGGGCAATGATAAGTTGGTGAAATTTAAGCTGGTTTTGTAGCTCAAGCCATCCTAGCTGTTTTAGATTAGTGCAGTGGTGAGTTCTAAAAGGATTTCCAGTAGCAAATTTGGCAATGTTGTTGTAGGAGGTTACCATTTTGTGGAGGTTATTTTTTGACAAATTAGTATATATAGGTGAGGCCTAGAAGAATGTAGACATTAGATGAGTGTGGGCGATAGTTATTCTATCAGCTGGAGTAAGGAAAGGTCTGATCCTACAGATAGAGCCAAGTTTTCTTTTTACAGTTTTAATTGTATTGTTGATATGGGTATCAAAGTTGAGATTGTTGTCAATTGTTACTCCAAGAAGTTTGGTAGTAGGGTCAGAAGATATTAGAGTACCATTATTAGATATGACTGTGAACTCTATTGGAGAGGACTTACGTGTGGGAGTAAAGAGCAAGAGTTTAGTTTTTTTGGGGTTCAGAAGGAGGCAACATTGTGTAAACCATTGTTCTACTGTATTGAACACATTTTGGGTTAGGGACTGCAGTTCGGATGAAGATGTGGCTGAGCATATTAGTGTGGAATCGTCTGCATATTGTATACAAGTAGCCTGAGGAATTACTAAGTGAAGGTCATTAATGAAAAGTGAAAATAGGAGAGGTCCCAGTATGGAGCCTTGAGGGACACCAAGGGTAATGAGGAGGTGGGTGGATAGATTATTATCCCATAGCACTGCCTGTTGTCTATTTTCTAAGTAGGACTGGAACCATTTTATGGCCAGTGCATCTAGTGAAAGGGATTTGAGGATATTTATAAGTATCTGGTGATTAACCATATCAAATGCTTTTGAAAGATCAATAAATAGGGCAGAGGAAAGCCTGTTGTTATTGCAGTTTTTGTTAATGGAGTCAGTAAAGGATAAGAGGGCAGTGGTAGTACTGTGGAATGGTCTAAAGCCATGTTGACACTTGGAAAGTAGGTTATTTTTGGATTACGTGGTCAAGTAGTTGACTATGGATGCATCTTTCCATAATTTTTGCCAAAGGTGAGAGTAAGGCTATTGGTCGGTAGTTAGAAAATTCGTAAGAGTTCCCACCTTTATGTAGGGGGATAATGTGGGAGATTTTCCAGATAGTTGGGGTTTTGTCCTTTGCTTATGGTTCTGTTAATCAGGATGAATATGGGATAGGCTATGGCTTTGGCAACTTTTTGCAGATATTCTGCAGGTAGTTGATCAGCTGAGGGAGTGGATGTTTTAAGTTTTTGAATTAGGGTGAGAATTTGTGATGTAGGTACCGGTTGCAAGAGAAAAGGAGAAAGAGGGTTAGTATTAGAGATTGTGAGAGTTGAGCTATCAGGTGATAGTTGATTTGCAAGTGTTTGAACGGCCTCTACGAAAAAGGTATTGAAGGTATTGGCAGTTTGCTTAGTATTCTTATGGTCGGAGCTTTGGGGGGTAGGTGTAATGGATTGACCAGGGTGGAGTAGTTTGTTAATGGCTGTCTAAATTTTTGTTGATCTACAGGGTTTTTAGTGGTACGCCATTTGGCCCAGACTTTATTTCTAAGTATGATTTTTTGCTTGGTTTCTCTAGAAAGCCAAGGGGCAGGTTTAGTCCTAATTCTGATAGTTCGGGTTGGTGCATGGTGGTCAAGAATTGAAAGGAATTTAGAATTAAAGTATCTTACGGCTTCCTCAAGAGGGAGGTATTTAATGGGAGACCAATCACATGCCCTAAGTTGTCTTTGGAAGAGATCAGGGTTAAAGTTTTTATTGGTTCGAGTTGTCTTGAAAGTGGTTGTGGAGGGTATATTGGTCTTATGCCTGATAATATAGGTGAGTGAGTGATCACTTGCATCATCTTGGAGGGTCCCTACTTTATATGGATGGAGATGATTGTTTTTGAGTATCCATTCTAAGGTACTTTCTTTCTTACTGGGTTTATTTATTCTAGTAGGGGAGGTGATGGTTTGAGAGAAACCAAATAAGTTGATATGGTTAGTAGGGTGTTCAGTGCTGCAAGACTTCCAATCAATATTAAAGTCACCTAAGACTATATTTTCTTGGGGGAAGTTTTGAGATAGGCAGAAAAGGATATCTTCTAGGGTGCTGTTGTTATTGCCAGGAGGAAGATAAATACAGATGATAAATATGGATTTGCTTGTATTGAGCTGAAGTTTAGAAATTAGGATTTCAGCATTCATGTCTTGAGGTAGTTTGTACTCAGATACAGTGACTTGAAATTATGCTTTATACAAGATAGCTACCCCACCTCCCTTTCTAGCTATATGGTCTTGTCTTATGGTATTATATCCGTGTGGTATGACTTCATTGTCTTTAGTCTTGGGTTTTAACCATGTTTCTGTCAAACATAGAATGTCAAAGGAGTGTACTTCTAAGAGAGCATGGAGGTGTGCAACTTTGTTATTTATACTACGTATGTTGAGGTGTGCTATAGAGAGTGAGTTAGGAGGTTTGCTAAGAGTAAGTTTTGTTGGGGGATTGAGGTTTTGGGGTTGAATGGTAGGAGTATTTGTTGGGCCTGGGTTTGGGCGAATATCTCCATCTTTTAATGAGTGGACTTGTATTCCATATCTTGGATTTGGGAATTTACTGACTAGGTTTAGAGACTTCCTAGCTTTTAAAAAGATATACCTAATATGGGCTATTCTATGATATTTTGCTAGTAGGTAGTTGGATGTAGAAGTTATGCTTGCATGGATACTGGAGAAAATTATTGGTGGTGTAGCAGTTTGCTTATAGGAGTAGTGCAATTGTAAATGTAATGGGTGTTCGTTGGAGGTGAGGAAGTAGGCTGCTGTAAGAGAGGGTAGAAGTATGACTAGAAGTAGCAGTTTTAAGTATGCTGGTGTAGGGAGTTTAGACATTGGGATGATTTAGTTGCAAGATGGAATGTAGGAGGTAAGAAAGATTAATAAGTGTGTGTGGAAAAAGGTGAGGGGGGTTATGGGCAAGTGGTAGTGAGTATTTAGAGAAAGAGGGAATAGTTGTTGTAGCCTTATACAGTTGATCCTTGAGGGTGGTTCACTAGGAATAGGGAGTGGTTAGCTAATGATTGGATACTAAGGGAAAGAGGGTGTGGTTAAATAGTATAAGAGTAAGAGCACTGGGGGTGGGTGGGAATTGGGGGTAGGGTAGGGGAGCGGAGTGAGCCCACAGGGCGAATGGAGCGGGTAGAGACAAGTGAAGGAGCAGTTCAAGAAAAACAATCAGCAGAACGCTGACTACTGAAGGTAAGTTAGGTGAGGGTAAGTACAGAGATAAGTACTACAATGGTAGTGTAGTGTAGGAGGATAGGTAGGTGTTGACAGTAAATATCCAGGGTAAAGTATGATAGTGTTTAGATCAAATAAAAGTCTTCATAAATGTAATTCCGGATATAGTATAAGACAGTGGGATAAGCATGAGATAGGAAGGATAGGAGAAAGGTGCTACCTAGTGGAGAGAAAGTCTTTTTCAAGGCAATTCTATGTGGGAGCTAGCTGGTCTAGGACTAAGGAAGGAGATATTAAAGGTAAAAGAAGGGGGGGTTACAATGATGGAAGTAAATGTTAGGTGGTTTACAGGGTAGATAGTGGGTAAAGGCTGCTGGCTGTCTAGGTTGGGGGCATGCTCTATAACCTCAGAAGCAGTAATTACAATTAAAAGCTTTTACAAACAGGTTATAGGACACCACATACTTTCTTGCTTCCTTTAGTATGAGGATACAGAATAGAGACAGTAAGATGAGACCACTGGTATTTGGAAGGGGTCCTTTATCACCAGGTGGGTAGATTCTAGAAACTAGTGCAGGATCAGCAAGTTGGAGAGCAGGGTATTTCTTGCTTCCTTTAGTGTGAGGATACAGAATAGAGGCAGTAAGATGAGACCGCTGGTATTTGGAAGGGGTCCTTTATCACCAGGTGGGTAGATTCTAGACACTAGTGCAGGATCAGCAAGTTGGAGAGCAGGGTACGAGGTCAGAGATGCTGGGACCGTGAACGGACAGCAGCCAGGGGAAAGTCCGGATAATAAAGATCTAATGGGTTTAATGATGGAAAATTAACTCTCTTAGTAAGTAAACATTTTTTTATGTTGCAAAAGTGTCATAACGGTGTTATGCATTGCTTTAAAACAAAAAAAATAGTAGACAATATAACAATAAAGTCATTGTGAGTGGATGTATTTGTACATTTGTGAAAAAGGTCCCAGGACTGCTTGAAAATGTATAACTTAATGGAAGCAAGAAGTGAAAATGAGTCAGAAGATGAAGACAAATCTCATGCCCTGATGTCATTAGACCTGTAGAGTTTGAATCAACTGAGAGAAATTATTGACATCACTGTTGCTATGGCAGTGGACCCGCGGTGGTGGTGCTGTGGTAGCGTTGTCACTTCACAGTAAGACGCTGTCCGGTTCGATTCTCAGCTAGAGCGTCTTCTGCGTGGAGACATTCGGGAATGAGAGTACCTTCGTTGAAGGTTGTGTGTCAGGCCTGGCAAGCCAGTATGTAAAAATCAACTGCCAATCATTAGCAGACCAGAGTTCTGCTGTGGCGACCCCTAACCAGGAAAAGCCGAAAGACGCGAACAAACAAACTGTTGCTATGGCTGTGATAAAACTTAAAACAGGGTTATATACAAGAGATGCATTTTTGATGATTTAGTATGTGAATGTTTCATGAATGCCAATGGATAAGTCAGACACTAGGCCCATATCAGTTAGAAGTGTCTACAATGGACTGAATAACAGTTGCTTCTCACCTCTCAGCCTTTTGGCTAAGATCAAGTGTAGTAGTAGTGTAGAGTAGTGTAGTATAATGTGTAGCATGTGCAGGCAACACAATCTGAACTTGCACAATACAGAATCTGAAAATGAGCAAGCATTAATTTATTGTGTATTTAATGTGAGCAACAAATTAAGAATGAAGAAATAAACACAAAAAATTGAAATATATAGGCATAGACAAAACATACATGGCAGAGACTATAAAGGAAATATTCTTCACATATTTTAGTTGGCAAGATCAGGAGTGGATTTGTATACAATAGGAAAACAACAAGGAACAAAAACATGTCAGGTGGGGCTGATAGTTTTGCAAAGGCACAACAGCAATAAATACTAAATATGCTGAGATATACATTTCATTAAAACAAAAAAGTATTCCTTTCTAGTGTTCATGTATTATATAAAACAGCTTAGTAGTTATACTTTAAAAGCTTCCAAGAAGTTGAACAGATGTTGATCAAATTTAAAACAATGAAAAAATGGTGATGCTTGGAAAGAAATTCAGACTTTGCCATTATAATCTGTATATGAAGAAGATAAATGTGCTGCATAAGAAAAACTAATATTAAATGAGAGATTTATTATCTGAAACAAAATGTACAGTATTATCAACATTGAAACAAGTGGAGAACTTTGGAAAGGGGGTTGGAATGCAAGCTTAGTGCTGTAATGTTAACATGTAAGAAAGGAGCTGTAGCTTGCCAGTTTTTGTTTGGTGAAAGAGTAGAGAATGGTTTTCTATAGAGTGCAGCCAAAAAGGTGTTTTCAGTTTGCAGAGGGAGGACACATGATAAATAACTGCAATCAGAAAAAAGAATAATTTGTGTAGTGAGACTGGACATGATAGCAATACCTTAACTGCACAGTATGTAATTTATGTGAGAAAGTCAAACATTATTAAAAAAGGAGGATAACAAAATATTCATTAATAAAAAAAGAATAAAACTAAATTGGAGCAAGTAAAAAGGGCTTAGCATAGATATACTAAAGAAAATAGGAAGCTTCATCATATTTTCTAACTAGAGGCCACTAAAAAGTTAAGCCTCACACAAGGAAAAAAATAAATACAAAGGCAGTCGGATATAAAACAATTGGTTTTATGCTGTTGGTAGCACCATTTGCCCTTGGAAAACCACTGACATCAGACCAGAATGAAAAGTAAAGCAGGGCAAATGATGAGAGGGTAGAAAGAGGTATGAGTATGAATGAGCAATCCTGGGACAGCAGAAATACAAGTGATACACTCTGCAATCATACATAACTGTAGCATGTGCTGCTTACCTGTACACTTACACTGAGAGAATTTCCGTCCACTAATACATGGCAGTGACCTCATCTTTCAAGAGGAAAAAACATGGTTAAAAAGAAATTTATAGGAGAGCCAAAGTGGTTGATTTATTCAAAACGTCTTTCTAGTGGGGTAGGGTGTTTAGACATTTGAACAGGTATGTTTTTTGGGGGGTACACCTTGAGTTATTAGCAGTGAAAAAGAAATGAAACAATGACAAAACAAAATCATTAAGATGGAGAATATGGGATAAAGTAGTTTGACTTGGAAATGGTTTACTTAAGGTATTTAGCTGTAAGTACAGTGAGACTACTGCTAATGTGTGACTGCAGTGGAGTTTCCTACCCACCTGCCCTGTTCATATTCTGCTTTTAACTTGGTGGCTTTTGAGCTGGCTTGCCCTACTATAAATTTAAAATTCTAAGCTCCACCCAGTTTCATCTCTACTGCTGATTGTACTGGGCATTGAAAGATCAAACTGTGAAGGCCCTCCCTTTAAACTCTTAAAGCTTGAGTTAGCCTGTAGTTCATATTATCCCACTCACTTGGTGTATACTGCAACATTCAGACTATTTATCCTTTTTCCATTATACTTTTAAAATCTTTAATAATTGAGACTTGAGTACTACTCACAGGAGAGTCTAGAAATGACTTCTTGGGAATCATCTTGAAATTACTGCTTCTTTTGCTTCTGGTGAGAGAAAGAACAGGGTAACATTATTTCCTAGCCTTCTGAGGGATTGCCAGTTACTAGAAACCCTGAAAATTGCTTATTGGGAGCCAACTTGTGGTTAATGCCATTGCTTTACTTCAGGTCAGAGAAGTGGAGGAAGGGCACTGATACCTTTGTGTCACTGACCAGGCAGTGAGCTTGGGACTTCCCTGACTGGTCTGGCTGCAGTTTTAAGGAGACCCTTTTAAGAGAGTTTTTGCAGCTTAGCTTTCTGTTGCATTTGTCTGCTAAAAGTTCTACCCAGAGTCTCTACTATGAGAAGACTATAGCAAGTGTACCAAAGCCAGCAAATCTAGTTAAGACTACTTGTTGGGAAGCAGCCTGGGATTAGTGCTGCACATTTACTTCTGGTGAGAGAAGGAGCAAAGGATCATTGGTTCCTGCCTGCATGCAACTGTGTTGAGAGCAGCACTATCTCCACTATCAGACAGACAGCACCTCCACTAATCAACTCCAGACCTCATAGACAATAATCAGCTTCATACTCATAGGCACTGCTTCCCATTCAGCCCAGATTAAGAAGCATCTGAAACCATGGATTTGCACTTTCCAGCTGTCTCTGCAGCCACCTTGGTTGAAACAGGCATCCTGAGATAATGTTGCAAATGTCTCATATTTACTGAAAACCACTTACTGCTTAAAGAAATTGACACAGTATGTAGGAGATGTAGTTATGCCACAACAAAAAATATACAGGATGCCAATACTACACAATACCACATTAAACCAATACCACATAGCTCAGACTAAATACATAGATCTACATATGCTGAGAACTTTAATCTGCCTAAACCATAAAGGCCTCCTAAATGCAACCTATGAAATTAGTACCTTCAGAAATTACCATAAAGCATACCTCTGATTAAGCTTAAAAGCCCATGAGGCAAACTTCCAGGCAATACAATATTATAGTCATAGGTAGCACACTGATACACCTATTACCAGGCTGTGCAAGGAGAGGATCACAGTCAGCTGCCTATCAGATTCTGGATTTGCCACATCACACATGCACTCATGTCCTTGCAGCACAAGTATGAATATGACACAGTGACTTAAAACAGACTTCATTTTGACTATATGAAAAGAGACATGTTGGAGTTCTCGGTATATGTTTCTGAGGCAGGTATGAAACTAGCATTAAACAGCATTCTACCATCAATAAGAATGCTGTTGCAATACGAGCATACGATTATAGATTTCAACCATTAGCTTAGCTTCTAATATTACTCTAAGGGAGCATGGTATAATCAGCATAGAAGGAAATGGTAGACAGTCCTGACTGCTTTACCATGGATGGCCTGTTCCTATCCCCCCAAGACGTAAGTATATCGGCTTAAAACATGTCCACCCCATAGTGCCTTTTTTAGGCAATGTCAGTCTTCAGAAGCTTCCAAAATAGCAAAAGAATATCTGGATGACATAAAGGTATTACCTCTCAATGCTAGGATGCTTAACAAAAAACTTCACTCCCTACAAACACTCCTTACCAAGGAAAACATTGATATATGCAGTGTCACAAGACTTGGTTTAAAACCAGTGAGAACATTCCATCAATGTAGGGTTTCAATACCTACCACATATTTAGGAAAAACACTGGGTAAATTGAAAAGCCCCTTCTATCTTGAAGACCCTACTACTGCTTATGTGGACTCCTTTACCAATAAATTCTATATATATATGTAAATAGCTGTAGAGATGTATCTGTCCTCCTCAGAACTAAATACAATACAAAATTTAAAAATAACCTCCAGTGGTAGAACCCTAACATAAACAGGCTCAATAATAAAAGACAAAATCTCACTGCTTTCTAAAACAAATGTAACTCTCAAAATGCCATTAACACTCTTGCTAAACTCAATGAACTCCTCACCCTGTTCAAATAAACCAAATCCAGATATAAGGTAAAAATAGGATAACTAGAAAGCCTTCTTTACCTATGTTATAAATCTCAGAAACAATGGCCATCACTGTATAGAACTAATAGTAAAGGCATAGCCAATATACTGACAAATTTAGTTATAACGTCACACCTCTCTCCCATCTTATATTCTCAGATCACATAACTGCATCTACACCCCCCCCCCACAAATAGACCAACAATAAGCCCTAAAGGCACTATCCAAGGCCAAGAACACTACTTCTTTGGGGCCAGATAACAGACCAGGTTCCCTCAGATTAGCCTTAAACATAATGTGTCTGACCCCTTACACGCATGATTCATTACCAGCTTCAAAATTTGTGAGAGGAAGGCTTCCTCAATGGGGACTTATCTGCCAGAAACAACATTCTTACTCAATTGCTGCTGTTGGGAACCCATGAGATGTTTCTTCTCATGACAATAAAGAAAGTAAAGAAAAAAGCTTCGCTGTGACTGATGATTTCTCCTCCTAGGGATAAGCCAATCAGAAGTCAGAGTGAAGGAGTAGGGATGAGATAGAATTTTTTGAAGCTGGCTGAATGTTTCATAGGTGGGAAATAACCCATATAGCCTAAAGGCTACCCTTGTACCTATTCTAGATTTGTGGTGTTCTTTGAGATAATGCCAGTGGTGGGTATGATTTTGTTATTAACATTAGAATTAAATAGTTAAAACTGCCTTTTTTACGGCACTATTAGCTGAGATTGACTGAGCCATTTTTCTGTCTTAATGAAAGAGACTTAGGTTTGTTCATGAAGTTTAAAAGCTGTCTTAGTGGAAAAGATTAAAATAGGATCATCAGCATACTGGATAGTTTTGTAGTTAGTGACTATCAGGAGCATGTTATAAACTGTGATATTGAAAAGTAGAACCCCAAGGATGGCATCTTGTGGTATTGTTACATATTAAAAGGGAATACTGATTAGGTCCCTTTCTCTTTTATGGATTGACTGTACCTAGAAGCCTTTTGAACCCATTTAGTGTACAGTAGTTGTTGTCTAAATTAGCCTCTTAAGTAGGATTTCACATGATGAGAGTTTTTGAGTGTCCTAAGAAGATTGAGATATTAAGACAATTGTGATTTAACAGTATTGAGTCTATGAAGTATCCAGACCATAATCTACACTGAGTTAGATATGCCAGATTATAAGGTAGCCAAATAAGCATTTATTAATGTACTTTTCACAGATCTTGCATACAGGGATAACATAGCTACTGATTTGCATTTTGAGATACTGCTATCCTGACTCCCTTCTGACTGAGAGTAACATAGAATTTTTTTCAGTTAGACAAGGACATAGTGTTCTTTCATTCACCTGTTTCTTAATATTTTTTTTATATTTTTATATATTTCATATAGTTTTTATATACTTTATTTAAGTTTATATAAATTAAAAAAAAAATTGTACAATCTCCAATCCTTTACTGTCATCAGTCTTTTATGTAACTGACCATAATACAGTTTCTTCTACATTTAACTGTTATGTTTTCATTATTTGTCATGTCATTACAATTCTATGTATTACTGTTCAATATGCGTTTATTTTTTGATTAACTGTCATACCATTACCAGTCTATGTATGCATATACATTTATTATGTAAATCTTGCATATCTGCCTTCTACTCATTCTGTAAAATGGACATTTCTCCCTACTACTCCTCCTCTGAAAATTAGACTTGTGCCCAGTCAAACTTTCCCAGTAAACAAAAGCAATAAATAAATGTTTCTTCTTCTTTCGGCTCCCGTTAGAAATACAACAGATCATCTGTTTCCATTTCTTCCTGTCCTCTGCATCTTGCTCTGTCAAACCAACCACCTGCATGTCCTCTCTCTCCACATCCATAAACCTTATCTCAGGCCTTCCTCTTTTCCTGTTACCTGGCAGCTTCATCCTTAGCATCTTTTTCCCAATATACTCTGCATACCTCCTCAGCACATGTCCAAACCAACGTAATCTTGCCTCTCTGGCTTTGTCTCCAAACCTTCCAACCTGGGCTGACCCTCTAATATACTTATTCCTAATCCTGTCCATCCTTGTCACACCCAGTGCAAATCTTAACATCTTCAACTCTGCCACGTCACGATCTGACTCCTGCCTTTTTGTCAGTGCCACTGTCTCCAACCCATATAACATAGCTAGTCTCACTACCCTCTTGCAGACCTTCCCTTTCACTCTTACTGGTACTCGTCTGTCACAAATCACTCCTGACATTCTTCTCCACCCACTCTATCTTGGGTGTACTCCCATCATTACATACAGTAGCAGATGTGACTGTGTTTGTGCGCACAGGTTATACATTTTGTCACACAAACACTTTTAAACATGCTTAGAACAGGTTAAATGAACTTTATTCTGGAGTAAAAAACATTTTTAAAGCATTGCAAGTCTTGAACGCTGGAACATGCTCACCATAGTCAAGTGACTTACCACTAAGCCATCTGAACTGTATACATGTTTCATGTTTTTTTAGACTACACTTTTTACTATAGGCATTCCACAGTACTGACCACAAATGGGACAGTCACTTTGTGTACATATGTACAGTATATTGTAATGTACTGTAGTTTGTGAATCAACATATACAAGTCTACATATGTATAACTGTTAAAAATTAATACTAAATATATATATATATATATATATATATATATATATATATATATATATATATATGCATTTCAGTGATGTGTGCACATAGATATACAAATAAATATATATATATATATATATATATATATATATGTGTGTATATATGTGTGTATATATGTGTATGTATATATATATATATATATATATATATATATATATATATATATATATATATATATACAGTTACATCTATAGCCATATACATAAACATCTATGAACACACTTCCTGACACAGAAGCAATCCAAAGGAATTGAAGTGTACACAAAACACATGCAGCTCTGGTATTGTAACTATTAATATTAACTTAATTCACCATAGAGGGGATGTTTGTTGTGTATGTGGAGTTTGGGGTGGGGGAGGAATGATGGGTAATGAAATGATGCATCAAGGAGAGCCTGGGTTGGATGTTCAATAAGTGAACTGGAGGTGTATACATGGAGTATGGAGACAATTAAAAAGGACACAAAACAAGAACCATTCCCATCACTAATACACCCTATTAGGTCACATTGCAACACTTAATTCCACAAACATATGAACATTAACATGTATCATACATATGTACACCAACTGACGGTCACATTTGTATTCAGTAGTGAGGAATGCCCGTAGTAAAATGTATATTCTAAAAACCATAACATTTGTACATATCTCAGATGCCTTAGTGGTAAAGTAGTGACTGAGGTCTTCATGGTCCTGGGATCAAGGGCTGTTAATTTGTTTTGAGGGCCAGAATAAGGGCTGTTGGATGCAGGTTGATTAAGGCACTTTTAAGCGGTTTTGCATGGGTTTGCGCAACGGTAAGCAGTGCTTAAACACGGTTAAATGGATAAGCACTTCACAGGTGTAACCTTTGCTTACTGTCACGGAGACCACAGGCAGACTTGCTAACAACTGCTTAAATGTGCGTTAATCACACTTTCCCTACCAGTGCCTGCTCTGAGAGGTAAAATAATAATCACTTCCAGGATTAGAACCCAGAGCCATGTACACGATCCTCAGAGTAACCTAACACTAAGCTACCTGAGATGTACCTATGCCAGCTGTATATTCCGACAGGTTAAAACACAAAAGGGAGGATTGTGTGGAAATAGGACAAACCACCATATACCCAATGAAAGGTGTATGCAATATATATATATATATATATATATATATATATATATATATTATGTATACAAATGTACAAATATATATATATATATATATATATATATATATATATATATATATATACATATATAGAGAGAGAGAGAGATCGATAGATACATGTCGATATATAGAGACATACATATATGTAGATATATAGATAGGTTAAAAACATCTACACATCTATGGAGGTACATATAAACGTATGCAATAAAATATATTATATATCTATATCTATATACATATATATATATATATATATATTATATATCTATATCTATATACATATATATATATCTACACATACATGTGTGTATACAGCATCTGAAGTGTTCAAATCTGATCATACGAACATAACATATGAAGAGTATATGCCAATGTACTATTACAAATATGTTCTATGGACACGAGCCAAATAGGGTTAGTCATCAACACAACTATAATGACTGCAAATATCCATGACGGAAATACACAGACATCTTTCATTTAGTAAAACTTTATTACATTCCGATGTATTGTCAAAAGGATTCAAGGACTAACATTACCTGCATGCTATACAGGAAGCATTTAACAGTGCCTTAATGAATCAGCCTGCAATCACCACAGTATTAGTCCACTAAGGGATAGGTGTTCACATAGGGAAAGAACCACCACACACATATAGAATATGTACAAAAGCAGTTCCTACACACCTGCATCTGCTATGTACATCCACCATCTCCCCCACACCCAAACTAATTGTAACAATACATACTGTCATACCACAACCAATTATTCACCCACTGTATGACATCTGCTGAAACCTTGACATACCTGGACAGAGCCACACTAACATGGCCCTATGTGAAATAGTTGCTGTTATACAATGGAACAGCTGCTGATGTGACAGGGTTTGTCTGAACAAATCCTGTTTCAGAGAGTTGAAAAGTAATTATATCAGGAAGTGTTACCAATTACTGATTATCAGCACAGTATGATACACATTTACACCAAACTAAAGATGTCTGGTGAGCACACTGTAAACCCCCTAGCATTATATGCATAGCCATACAGCATTGAGCTGGTCAAACATCCTGGCCAGACTGAAACATATTCAGAAGTATTAGGTACAGACAAGCCCTGCACAAGTAGCAATGTTCAACTCAGGGATGCATGATAACTACCACTATAATTGTCTAAGCTGAATGCCTCTGCCATATCACATGCATGTTGCATGCCGTTGGGTGCCATATCATGTGTCTGTCTGTGTCTGTCTGTGTCAGTCTGTCTGTCTTTCTGTGTCTGTCTGTATGTCTCTGTCTGTGTCTGTCTCTGTGTGTCTGTACTGTGATGTATAACTTGTAATGTGCAGTTCTTGTCTGCCCCTCACAGGTGTTGATGTAGGTGCGTTGACCTCCTGCGGTCAATATGATGTTAGTGTCCACACAGACTCTAGCAGTGATAATGAAAGTATGATTGAGGCACAGGCAGGGATGTCAGGGGCTGAATCTGTGCCATTGGTTGCCATTCCACCTTTATCCCCCCTCATGCCCGCACATAGTTCTCATGCTTACACATACCCCATCACCAGTGGCCATAGTGGAAGGACAGTTGGCGGGTGATAGCATGGAACAAGAATATGTGGAGACTATGGAAGGTGTGCCTGCACACCATGATCACAGCCAACTGACTGGTGATGTCCCACACAGGCATGTGCCCAGGGCTGCTCATAGGAGGTCTTCTGGCCAACATGCCCCTGCAAGACATAGCACATCAGCTGGTGTCACCAGACGCATGTTTCAGGCTGTAATTCAGGTACAGGCATGTGTTGAATGGCACAACAGAGAAGGTCTGAGGCTTCAGAGGGCTATTGTCCATTCTTTAACTGACAACATCCAGGCAATTGCAAATGCTCACCATCATCTTGCAGATGTTTTGGATAGACAATTGGGTGACATGGTGGGAGTTCTTGACCGTGGCATGTCAATCCTTGAGCGTGGAATGTCTGTGCTAAAACATCTGGTGGGAGTGAGGTGTCGGGCACGTGGACGTAGGCCAGCTACATCACCTGTTTAAGGTCTACGTGAACATGTTACTTCACATGCCCGCTTCCATAGTGGCGGTAGCAGCAGCAGTGCAGCTGGTGCTATGCTGTCCATACCAGGACACAGCAGGCCACATGCACATGGTCCTGGATGGTTCCAACAGGGACACGGTTCCAGTGGACATGTGTCAACAGACAGTACCCAATCTGGATCTCTGCCTGGTAGTGGCCATGCAACCCCTGGCAGGTGCTGGTCACGTGGCCATGGTCGGACACCGTGAACTGTAAAACCTGCCCTGTACAGTCTGCAGCTGTCAATAATACCCCTGTGTAGGCCAGCCACATGCCAGACCTGTGTGCATACATACACACACACACACACACCAGAAACAAATGTAGGGCACCTCAGCACACACACATGCATAACATCCACATACGCCCAGTGAGATAAAAGGCCCTAACCCACACACATGATGTCATCCAATGGTGCAGTCTAGGCCTCTGGCAAACATTATCACCCTGTGCATGTGATGATGCCTATGCCGCATCCCTGTCATCCACACCAATGGTGCAGGGACATGCTCATGTGGTCTGATGCACAGGGTGAACATACTAGGAAGACAATTGTAGATTACCATTGTTGAGTAGTGTTGACAGGTAGCAGACATACCATGTACTACAGTTTTAGAATGCATTTTGTACTTTTGACAGTATGTATCATGTGTAACAACAGTAACTGCATGTTGATCTTGATGTTCTGCCTTCCTCTTTCAGGTGTAATTGCATGTGTTGGGGATGTAAGTGTTTTCAGTTAGTGTCCCACATGTAAATGTAGACTACTCACAGGTCTGTATGACAATACCTGCATGCACTTTGTAGCTTCCACATCACAGTTATAATCCCCCAAGTGTCAAACATGCTTACTGATCTAATGATCCAAGAGCATGATAGCTGTGTAGTAAGCTACTGTGACCAGAGCCGTCATATCCATAGTGGGTGACATCACAGGTACAGTTACCTGGAGCACGGAGGAGGTAAAAGAGTGGTTTAGCAGATGACAAGGGTAAAGGCCAGTAGAAAATGTGGTTTCTCATTGGGAAGCAGTAATACCTGCTCATATGACAGGATGCAAACACACACACACACACACTCAGGGATTCACAGACACAGTAACACACACTCTGACATACACAGTTGCCAGTGTTGGGATGAGAACCCCTGCCTACATGCAAATCATTATTATAGTACAATGCAATTACAAGATGCACCACAGCGATTACACATGTAGAGGTAGTCAGAATGGCCTAAGATTGAGGACATCAAAAGGGATACTAGATTGCAGTGAGTGTATGTGGGAAGGGGGATTCATCAGTAGACTATGGAACAACAAGCCTCACCCCAGGGCTTACATGTTTACAGGCGATTAGAATGTCCTTCTAAGATTGATGACATCAACAGGGATACTAGATTGCATAGATGGGGAGGGGGGTCTCATCATTTCACTATGGTAAAATACAGCCTCACTCCAGGGACCAGACAGCCATACATCCACACACACACACACACACACACACACACACACACACACACACACACACACACACACACACACACACACACACACTGTGGCATTCACAAAGATATACACCTATGTCACACACATACAGACATGTGACATGTGTGAGATTTAAACGCCTGCCTATGTCTTGCTTTCTACACTTTACTCTTTACAGATGTCTATAAGAGTCTACAGGAGAGTGAAATACATTTGGGATGTATTCCCCACCATATGTGACATATATGGACACACACACACCCACACATGCCAGTACAGTGAATCAAACACCTGCCTATCTCATGATAGGTATTACAGAGTTACAGCACTATTGCATGCGCAATGAAGCATACTGACTTTTTCTTTTGCCAACTGTGCTGATATATGCACAATATATGCACAGGGGAGGTGTTACTGTTACAGGTGTCAAGAGGTTTGCCTTCAGTGTCACCCTTACTGCATTCTACATTGTGTTTCTTCCCCTTCCATTAACAAAAGCATAGCTTAGCAGTTACACAGGTTATTGTAGGAATAGTTGTAACACACCTGTGAGCTGTCCTCAGTAATCATTCATCTGCAAAGTAGCCCCACCACTTAGTAGTTATGTCCAAACATCTGTCCATAACTAAAGTACAGCTTACTGTACCTTGAGCATATCACCATATACACTTGGCAATGTTGAGGCTGCATTGCAAGTGCATGATGTACTAAAACAACAGTCACCTTTAAACATCAGACACTGCACACTCATGGAATCTGAACACACATCACTGCATGTATACATATGCAGTCTCCATCAGTAAGTGGACTAGCAGGTCAAAAGGATACATTCCACACCTTCCCCACACCATGTGTGAAACCTAGCGGAGCATTACACCATAATGGATGTTGTATTCATGTACTGGTAGGACACACAACCACCTTCACTGAGTAGCTAAATGTACACTTATGCCAACAGCACATATCAGCAAAACACACACACACACACACACACACACACACACACACACACACACACACACACACACACACACACACACACCAATATTCCATCTCATGATCCCACAAACTGTTAGTTGACAGTTCCACTGTGAAGTCAGGGCACTGTAAGGGTCAACAGTGAGCACATCATATTTGCCACACACACATCATATTTTCCACACACACCTCATGATTACTGGAAGAGTGCCAGCAATGTGCTCTGTTTGAGCTAGGCATTACACTTGTTCAAGCATATACAAGGTCTGTGGCTTATAAACATCTCACCCCAGCACGTTCTGCCTAATATGGTAATAAGGTTAATGTCCAGACAGCACACAACATGCATGGCTTGCAATTGTTGACATGGGGTATATGTAGGAGCTGTGGGTCGCACATGGCTGTACATGTCATGGACATATCACCTGTAACTACTCAGGAACATACAGAGCATAGCTGTATTTCCCTGAGTTTGTCAATACAGGCCATGTGTGTGGGTCCTACAATCCTGTTATTTGGGTATGTTTGTAGGCATTGCATTTGGTGGACATGTCTAATGGCATACATGCCACATGGATTGTTGTATGATATGATAGGTGTCATGGGTGACCAGTAGAGAGGGAATATTACCTCCAACAACATAGATATCAAACCTTATGTACTGTTAGCATTCAGCAGCCATGGACCTATCTTCCATGTGCATGTGTGTAATGAATGTAGACACCTGTATGTACAAAGGACAACAACAGCTATGGTATTGTCATGTATGTTGTATGAGTGTGGGATGTACATATCCAAGGCAGGTACATCTAGGTCATATCCAACCATGAGGGTGTTGTTTACTGGTGTACAGCAACAATCAACTGTGTTACTGCTGACAACATCTGAGGGACCCTGGTATGTGTACAACTGGCCTGGTTACAAACAGTGGTATTATTGCATTGCATAACACATTATATAACTGTGTCAGTACATGTGTACTTAGGTACAGACCACCAGTCGAAGGTTATTTGGTGTTGTACCATAATATTTCATACCACATTTATGGATGTGTGTTGGTAGTCTGAGGACATGGTGGTGGACGTACACAAGGATACAACCTATAATGCAGCTTTTGCCACTGTCACCTGTACCTGACTGATCTGTGATGAATTATGTTGGAGTAGTGGTCTTTACTTGTGAGTAGCCTTTATGAATATGTGAATACCACCACCTGGAGTGGTCCATACCAGTGTTATGGCCCACATGTCTGGATCTGAGTTATATGGTGGTAGTGCTATTGTGCACTACAGAGCCTGCAGCCAGGTGTTCCTCACTGCACAGATGTCAGTATTCCCCATTGTAGATTCTACATTGAGCAAATGGATTATGAAAGCCACACATCTAGCACTGGTTAGCATAAGCATCCAATGCAATTGTCTTGTAGGTGTCAGGGTGTTACTTCTGTGTTTAGGACATTTGCCTTGGAATGGCACTATATGGGTAAATGCGACCTAAGTATTATCCACACTCCCTTGAATTATGGATGCATATGATCTATGACAAAGGTTTATCTTCTTTCAGTCATGTCATCCTGGAATGACAGACACTGGACACCCTCATAATTACAGCAGGACATTGGCTCATTGTTTTGGTCAAGCATTTGCCACTCGTACCATGACATCACTGTGAGTGGCAGTATTGTGCTTGGTATCAAATGCTATATCTAAGATGATGGACAGCAGCAGACATTGTGTAGATGACCCATGTCAGATATACTTAGTGGAGCTGTCCTGCTAATAATGACAACTACAAACACAGCCAGGTGAGGTCATCTTGACCCCTGCACCTCAGTACCATTAGACAATGGGGCTCACATATTATGCTTGCACATGCCACTGTTACAAGTATAATGCCACTGTCCAAAACCTGACATCAATGTATGCCTTTCAAGGCAGCAATGTGTGTAACACATGCTGTACTTTGCATCCCCCTGTGTGTCCCAGTTAACCAACTGTCTGTCACTTCCACACATGCATGATTGTGTATACTTCACATATATGTGACAGTACTTCATGTACATGTATGCATGTGTATCACACAGTACAGATGCAGATATATCATTTATGGGCCACATACAGATATCTGTTAGTAAACCTGTATGATGTGCATATATACTGACAGTTAAGATGTACATAGCTGTAAACTCATGTGTTTACAATAGGAATCCACTACAATGTGTTCTGTACATCTAAGTGTATGAGCATGCCCACTGTGGCCTTCTGTGGTTAGAATCAGAGTGCATCCCAAACAGCCCTGTGCTACTAAATGTATGAGCGTACCCACTGCCACCTTGTGTAATTTGAGTCAGTGCATCCAAACAAGCCCTTTGTTTCTGTGTATGAGCATGCCAAGTATAACCTTGTGTAGTTGGAGTCAGAGAGCATCCCAAACGGCCCTGTGCTACTAAGTGTATGAGTATGCCCACTGTTACCTTGTGTAATTGGAGTCAATGCATCCAAGCAAGTCCTGTGACTCTATGTGTATGAGCATGACCACTGTAACCCTGTATAGTGATAGTAGTTGTCCATTCCACAGATGGGCATACTCCAGTTCAGGGCATGTTGTGCTACAACTATACCTCTCAGGCCTACCTATGTCTTACCTGCAGATTGTGTGTCTTGTTTGTGCATACAGGTTGTAATAGACTCCTACTTTAAACACACAGGTTTACAGCTATGTACATCTTAACTGTCAGTATCCCCATTGATGTCCTCAGTCTTAGAAGGGCATTCTGACTACCTTGAAATGTGTAATCTCTGTGGTGCATCTCATAACTGTGTAGTACTGTAATAGTGATCTGTAGATAGGCAGGAGTTCTGATCTCCCCACTGGCAACTGTGTGTGTGTGTGTGTGTGTGTGTGTGTGTGTGTGTGTGTGTGTGTGTGTGTGTGTGTGTGTGTGTGTCTGTGTGTCAGCAAATGCCTGTGTGTGTATTTGTGTCTGCATCCTGTCATGACAGCGGGTTTTACTGCTTTCCAAAGAGAAACCACCTTCTGCACTGGCCATTATCCTTGTCATCTGCAAAACCACCCTTTTCACCCCTCCCCACTGCAAGTAATCAGTCCTGTGATGTCACCGAGCTCAGAAGCAGATTCAGATTGTGCAATTGTATGGGTTCTGTGGCACATACCCCAACTGCATACCACTCTACTAATTACCTTTACATAGGCAAGACATGTAAGCACAATACTGGCAAGTGTGTGTGTTTGTGTGTGTGTGTGACTACCCTGTAGCCAGGCATGCACATGTGTTATGTCTTTTAACATGCTGCACACCATGGTAGTCATCTGTGGTGAGTGGAGTCTACAAATTATTACTTAGGAGTAGAAAAGAATAGAAAGTCAAGAATGACTTCTGTTGGGTATGTTATTTTCCTGTGCCACTGTCGAACAGTGACACAGACGTGGTCCCCAGGGTATATTTCCATACCCATCATTCCCCCACCCAAACTTCACAATCCCTGGGGTATATTTTCTTAGCCATCATTCCCACGCCAAACTCCACATACACAACAACCATCCCTTCTCTGGTGAACTGATTAAGATTTAAATGTTATATTACAAGAGTTGCCTCTGTTTTGTGTACACGTCAATTCCTTTGGAACCCTTCTGTGTCACAACGGGTGTTCAGACATGTTTATATATATGGCTATAGCTGTGTCTGTGTATATGAATATATATTATATATATATATATATGTATATACATATATATATGTATATATATATACATATATGTGTGTGTGTGTGTGTGTGTGTGTGTGTACACATCCCATAAGTGCATATGTGTATTTAGAATTTATTTATAACAGTTGTACATATGTAGACTTGTCTATGTTGTTTCATAGAGTACAGTACATTCAAGGGTACTGTACATATGTACACAAAGTGACTGTCCCATTTGTTTTCAGTACTGTGAAATACCAGTAGTAAAATGTGTATTCTAAAACCCATGAAACATGTATACAACACAGATGGCTTAGTGGCAAGTCTAATGACTACAGTGTGCATGGTCCAGGGTTCAAGCCCATGACATGACATAGATTGCTCCCACAGATTGTGCCAACATCTCCATGCAGTAGTGTGATATAGATGTTGGTCATGGGTTCTATACCCACACATGTCAGTTGTGGATATTTTGTGTGTGTCTCACTGTCTGTTTTGTGAATAATGCATTTTAGGCTACTCACTTGCAGGAATTTTGAAATACCCTACTTTGGTAAACCTGCTGATGTCATTTCTTGTGAAATACACCTTTGAGGATGGGGTAGCCCCGTAATCTCTACAGAGCATGCTATAACTGCATAATGCTGTAGTGTGATAAACTAGTTAAATAGGAGTTCTATTCTGAGACATGGCAGGTTTGTGTGTGTTTGTCAGTCATATCCTGTGTGGAGGTGGCTGTGAGTGTCTAACCACTGGACATGTTGAGGAGCGGGTTTTGTAGTTTTTCTATATGGTGGCCATATTATATGTCATAATGTCCACCTCACGAGGATTAAAGATTTCAATCAGCCAAGAGACTGGGTTGGCAAGCCATACCCCTACATCTGGCAAAAGGCCTGGGGAACAAAGTAAGCAACCCTAAGTAAGCAACCGTACTATTACCCAGAATACGGTCTGAATCCGTGTGTCATACACAAACACACTTGCCTAGAAATATCCCGCTATGTTACTAGTACCCTGCACATGGTTAACAGATAGTAAGCACGGTGTGATTGCAGTGGGCTGCAGAGGGCATGGCACACTGTCCACCAGTACAATAGGCACATAATTGTGGGCAATGCGCCTTCACTATGTTCCCCACTGGATGCCTGCAACATATGTGGTGCCATCAAATGTGATCCACAAAGGATATACAATGCCTTACACACATGCCCTGTATGGACAGATGCCACTGACCCCAACGAATACCTGTATCATGCTATCAATGCAGGTGCAGGGTCAACCTGCTGTCTTTTAGCAGGTCCTGCCACACCAGGCCAGGATTGGCACATCTGATGATAGTCTGTGTACATAACATGTGCCAGGCATACCAGGTACACTTAAACATGTCACTGTACATTAATGTGGGATATGCACATCCCAGGCAATGTCCATGTCAAGTACTATCAAACACAGACATGGCATGCATTGCAAAGCAATGGCCGCACACTATAGTAACCAGGGTGACAGGACGGTTAATACAATACCCACCTGTGTGGGACATTGCTGACAATACACCCCTGAACCACACTGCAGACCATTGTCAGGGGGCCTGATACCAAGGATTACCCCTCACCCAGCCTTGTACAGCCATCTTGTACAGCCAACCACTACACACCCATGAAGCAATGCACACATGCAAGTCAGTACTAGCACCTTGTGTCTGCATGTGGGGTATGATGTTCCCAACCACAGTCACATCCAGTATAACCCCCATTGGCATAGGGACTAATGTCAGACAGGTTCACATGCCCTAGCCCATAGAACCTCAGGATAAACCCTGTGGTGCATGTAATACCTGTGCATTACTGTAGTGTGGCAAACTAAGTAGTTAGGAAGTGTATTTGTGAGCCTGCCAAAGTGGGCCAATGTGTCTGAGTCCCTTAGAGAGTCTGGCTGTGTTGACAATGACATCTGTTCATGTATGTCTACTATATGTCTACTATATCTCTGTTACAGATGTCGCTCACCAGCACACATATATGTTCTTACAGCACACCAACGTGTCAGCTATGTGGCACATGGAGTAACTGCATGCACTTGTAATAGTAATGGCTAGTCAGTCAGGGATTTGAACCTCTGTACTGGTAGGTGTGTGACAGAAGCTGCTTAGGTTTTAGTCTCCCAGCCCTTCTCTGGTGTACTTTGCATCTGTCTGTCCCTCCCACACAGTCTCTGGTGGATGTGGAGATGTACACCTGCTCAGCAGCAGCTTGTGTTTTGTAAGTGATGGTCATGATCAGGTGATGGCCTCTGCACCTATTGCAGACCTCCTCTAGCTTATTGCATGTGGAACAGCTGTGGTGACATTCCCATAGCCAATTGCATGGAAACACAGAACAATATCTAGGAACATCATGTTGGTGTTTGCTCATGACAGTCGCTGTGAGTGGAACCTGGATCTGGTGTTTGGTAAACAGCATCACAGATGAAATCTGGATATACCTCAAACAACATACACTGTGGAAAATAGCCTAAAGACAGGAGGGTGATGTGCCAGACATGACTACAGCATGTAAGTGTAGCTATGCTTCATTCAGACTAATGCCAGTTTAACAGGTTGTGTGTGGTAATGGCTAGTTTGCATGTTTTAATAACTGACAACACAGAGCTCTGTTTGTGAGGAAACCCCCATCTGTAGGGTCATCTGTGGACTGGTCAGTGTGCGGAACCATTTGTTTCTTGTGTTACTCACAGAACACATTTCTGTGAATTGCAGAAGCATAGTGTGAGGATAGCAGTCGGTACACGGTGACAGTGATGAGAGTTACTGACATCGCATCCCTGATTGGACATACGTCACATAAAACAGTGGTATGACAGTCACTGTCTGAGTTCATCACAGTGACATGCCAATAATGGGCCACTGTTCATAGCTGCAGTAACAAGTCATCTACACTTTGAACAGATGTCATGCAGTATATATGCATGTGTTGTGCTCCCTCTGCAAATGTATAACATCTGTTGTCTTGGGTTAATGGTAATATCTATGCATGCTGTTATAAGTAATCCTGACTGCTGTTGACTATTACTAAGCCTTATCTGTGCTAGAACTGCAACACAATAGGTTGTATGGGATTGCAGGTCCCGGCGGAACCACCTGTCCCACTTCAGCTGGCCATGGCATGAGGCACCAGCAGATTTGGGGCCCAGCCTTGGACCTCCACCTCTGTTGGCTCTGTACCACCTTCAGGTGGAACCGCCACTGAAGATGGGGCTTGCCCCCCCTGGGAGCAGGTCCAGACAGGAACTTGTTAGCCATTGTACAGTCCAGGCTGAGGTGTGTAGGGAGCTTAATAAGGGGTTTCGAGGCCAGCTATGCCAGCTTGAGGGCAGAGTGGCACAATTAGAGGGTGACCCTCTAGTTGCACCACTCAGCCCTCAAGCTGGGGTAGGCAGTCTCCAATCTCCCTGTTGAGCTCCCTACACATCATGGCCTGGAACATATCATGGTTGACAGGTTCCTGTCCACTCCCGCTCCCAGGGGAGGCCAAGGCCCATCCCCCATGGTGGTTCCACCCGAAGGTGGTGCAGGGCCAATGGATGAGGAGGTCCCAGGTTGGGCACCAGATGTGCTGGTGCCCGGTGCCATGGCCAGCTGAGGTGGGACAGGTGGGTCCACTGGGACCGGCCTTCCCATACAAGCTATGTTGTAGCACAAACTCCCCCTGGAGTACCTTGCTCCCCATTGGCCATTTTTTTCAATTATAAAGAAATTCCCAATACTATTCTAGCATGTCCAAAGGTCAGTTGTCAATCTCCTCTCCAGTCCAGCTGGTGAATCTGGGAATCTTGAGGCAATGTTACAACTGCCTCATGTACACAGACAACCCTCTCCTCCTCCCAACAAATTCCAACACATGTGAGAGATGCAACAATATAGCCAAACTGGAGGTTAAGCTCTCTCAGCTCAGTACTGGCATAACCAGTCAAGAGGAAAAGGAAACCACACTCACTACAATTCCAGTCTCACATAGACCTACCATGACAGCAAACCAAACACATAAACACACAAAAACATACTTGGAGGCTCTAAATAAAAATCTGCCTAAGCAGCAGAGACCTCCAAAGCAGACACCCAAGCAACCGCTACCCCAAAACAAAACACGTGCAACACATAGCTCACAAAGCCAGTGTGCCGAACAGTCACAGCCCTTAAGGCTAAACAACACACCTGATACACTTGTAATAGGTGACTCTATCATCAGGCACACTGACTTCCCACTCACCAGGCTGAACAAGGAGAAGGTCACGGTGAGCTGCCTGTCGGGCGCTAGGATCCGCCACATAACACAAGCACTCAGGTCACTCCAAGGCAAGTACAAATATGACTCAGTCATTGTCCATGCTGGTGTGAATGGCCTGAAGTACCTCCTGGACTACTTGAAAAGACATAGAGGAGCTCTCTGAGCATGTAGCCCAGGCCGGTATGACCCTGACCTTGAGTAGCATCTTACCCTCACCAAGACTGATGCCACAGTAGGAAGACAAGATTATCAATTTCAACAATTGGCTTACGTATTGGTGTCATTCAAAGGGGATTCAATGCCTGTCAGCCTGGGATGACATGCTTGACAAGCCATGATACTTCACTAGGGACGGCTTGCACCTGTCACCCCTGGGCTTTCGGATATTGGCAAAGGCTCTTGCTACCCCCATAGTGCCTTTTTTAGGCAAGGCTCAAAAGACAAACCCGCCTCCATAGGTATCACAAAGGATAAGAAACTAAGAGTAATGCTACTCAATGCCAGAAGTCTAAACCTCAAGATGCATGCACTCGAAACTCTCCTTAGCATGGAGAACATTGATATCTGTGCAGTAACAGAAACCTGGTTCAAGGCTCTCGAGAGCACCCCAGCAATACCAGGTTATACCTCATACCATGATTTTCGGTCCCAAAACTTGGACCGAACCACAAAAGGAGGGGAGTATCAATATTCGTCAAAGATACCCACACCTCCAGGTTGGTGGCACAGCACGAAGCATCAGAGACTATCCATGTGCAACTAACAGTGGGTAAAACTGCCTTCCAGTTTATAGCCTGCTACAGACCACCCTCCCAAACACAGGAACCCCACTCGGCCTTCCTGAGAACACTGGAAAATATGAAGGTCTCTCCAAACACCATTATATTGGGCGACTTCAGCTACCCAACCATAAACTGGGAGCATTACTCTAGCTCCAACACCCTAGCCCAAAGGTTCCTAGAATTTATAAACTCAAATGCTATGGAACAACTTGTTACCACTCCCACAAGAGGGGAAAACATACTGGACCTGATCATCACCAACATGGGGATTCTATGCTCCAGACCAGAAGTGCATCCCTCACTGGTAAGATCAGACCATAAACTAATCTCACTGGATATTCACATCCCGACCCCACCCCATGCCCAGAAAACCACAGTGAAAAACTTCTCTAAAGCAAATTTCACACTCCTCAAAACCAAGGTGGAATCCTTCAAAGCCCCCGGGCCTGTGGATATCTGCACAGACCACAATATCCTTTATAAACGCATTCTATGAACACCTTCAGGAATGCATGGATCATGCAATCCCAAATAATACCAAGACCCAATCCTCCAATGTCAGATGTCCTGTCTGGTGGACCCCAGCCATAAACAAACTATACAATAGAAGGAGGAAGCTACTACATGATAGAGCAAAATCCCAAAAAGGGAAGGCATCTCTGATCAGTATTAGCAAAAAACTACGGGCACTCATAAAATCGTCTAAGGCCATCTTTGAGAGAAAAATTGCACAGGACACTAAGGATAATAACAAGGCTTTCTTTAGTTATGTTAGGAACCTGGGTGGGAATTCCCAGATATGCTCAAAATTAGTCCAAAATGACAAAAAATACACTGAACCCACAGACATTGCCAACATCCTAGCTGACAGGTTCAGCGCAACCCCCCCCCACCAAAAGGGCTAATATCTATCCCAGCAGAGTGCTGCCCCCCTGACATCTCAGATGCTCAGGTAAGAGCTGCCCTCTCCAATCAAGAAACACAGCATCAATGGGACCAGACGGTGTCCCGGGCTGCATCCTACATGAACTCCAAGAAGAGCTAAACCCAAACCTAAAACTACTGTTCAATCTCAGCCTTACTACAGGATATGTACCCAAAGAGTGACATACAGCAACAGTGGTCCCTCTCCACAAAGGTGGTGCCTCAACGGATCCTGGAAACTATTGCCCCATAAGTCTCACTAGCTTGGTCTGCAAAGCTATGGAAAGGATCATCATGGACCTTATAAATAAAGATATTGGGGACCTGCAGACACTGGATCCTACCCAGTTCAGCTTTGTTAAGGGCAGATCCTGCCTCTTGAACCTGGGACCTCTCTTGTTCGGTATATATTTCTCGGAGGTACAAGCGAACATGGAAGGACTGTGGCTGACCATGTTCACAGATGACTGCAAACTGAGTGCCATAATAGTCTCTCCAGCCGACACAAACATCCTCCAAAAGGGCCTCATAGAAACAGACAGCTGGTGCCAGAGCCATGGCCTCAAGCTAAATGCCAAAAGGTGTATAGTCATCCCCTTTGGCAAAAACAAAGTGCCCACAAATTACCACATAGGTGGTAATCTATTAAGTACAAGAGAAGTAATTAGGGACCTGGGGACCCAAGTTGATAGCAATCTCTCATTTGACAACCACGTAGCCAAAGTGGTTAGAAAAACATTTTATATAGCCCACCTAATCATAAAGTGATTCACATCTAGATCAGGGGAGTTCATCGTGCCTCTTAACTCATCCCTCATCAGGCCCATAATTGAGTACAATGCCCCTTTTGGGATGTACCTTACCAGACACCTGCAGCAACTGGAAAGACCCAAAAAGTACCTCACCAAGAGGATCAAGGGGCTCAAACAGATGCCGTATGCTGCCCAGTTAAAGAAACTCTAGCTCTACTCAGTGGCATACCGCCTGCTCAGAGGCGATCTGTGCCTGACGTATAAAGCCATGTCCAACCCGGAATTAATGGACATGCTGCACCTCAGAAAATCCATATCCCATCAAGCTACGTGCTCGAGGGACTTGAACCTCAGCACTGAAATAAATAGGACATGCTGGAGGGACAGATTCATAACCCAGAGGCTCCCTTCACTCTGGAATAAAATCCCAGTCCAGGTTAGGCAGAGTCCCTCATTGACTCTCTTCAAGAGGAATCTTGATGAGTGGATGGGAGATCATAGGTTTACCCCGGGTATCACTTCTGTGTCACTGTTAGACAGAGGCACAGTATACTAACCTTGAAAAAGGGCATAGCAAAATTAATTTAATATGGGTGGCGAAAGCCATACACACTCTGGCTAGACTTATAAATGCCCTAGGGCAGATAGCCTAGTATGAACCTATGAACCTATGAACCTATGTTTCAGGCAGATATGGGTTAGTAATAGTCAACAGCATTCACAATTAATTATAACAGCATGTATAGGTATTCCCATTACCCAGGACACCAGATATAAAATAGTTGCAGAGCAGGCAGAATACGTGCATACATGGGTAAACAGTGGCCATTACAACAACATGCAGGTTTCATTGCCGGCAACAGGCCACCAATATGGGAGTATTTTAACATGGTACATGCATAGAAACAGATGTGAATATTTATAAACCAATAGGATATATGTCCCAACAAAGGTTAGGAGTGTCAACATACCAAATGAGTTGTGTAAATCAGTTATTTTTGCACATATGGTAGGGGTGAGAGAGAGAGAGTTCAATTAACAACTAATATATCCTTGTAGTTTTCACAAAATTCGTAGTCACTGCAGTGGTCTGTCCCTTACATGTATTATTACACTACCCAATGGCGTTATATTGTACAATGGTATGTCTGTAGATTAGTATGTATGGGACCTGTGTCTTACATACAGGCTTGACAAGATGCAGGTGTTAATGCAACATGTTTTGAGACTGCTCTCGTACACTTTGGGTGAGATGCTGGGATGACAAGTATGTTTACATGTACATTCTCTGACTATGTATAAGTCTGACTATCAGTCATATGTCATTAACAGCTGCCTACATTCCTTGGATCATCACACTGATTTGTCAGGGAAACAGGGCAAATGGCAGGTGATGTGGGCCATTTATCAGGACATACTGGGCATATTGGAACAGTTAAGGTGTATGAATATGCATACTACTCTCTGAGCATTCTAGCAAAATCTGTACAGTTTTTAAGTGTAAATATGCATGCAGCTTTCTCTCTGAGCATTCTAACAAACTGTGTGTAGTTGTGTGGAATGATTATGCATACAACTTACTAGCGCTTCTAGGATCCAAGGCCCTGCTGTGTGTGACAAAAGCTTTACAGTTAAGATCACTGTTCACTATGCTATCAGGCAATTGTTTTGAGGCTTTGCAATGTATTTTGTCCAATATGACTGACCTGTTTGCACTTCCAACATTGTTATAAGCACTTCCTACACATTTTATCTGCATACCACAGTGTGGGTAACACTGCTTACTACAACAATACCATTTAATAACTGCAACAACAGTACAACAACATATGACTGCAGAGTAAACAGAAGCAATGCAGGGGATACATCTTTATTCACAGCATATTACACAATTCTGTATACTGGTACAACACTTTCTGAGGCTCTTACATTTCTTTGTTATGACAGTATATGCAGGTTATTTACCAACCTGCCTTGCGATGCATCCTTTGCAGCCTAGCATCATAGGCTTGCTGGTTCACAGCATGCTCATCTGCAGCTGTCAGAGAAGTACAGTGATATTTAGCCATACCTATCCATAATATACACAAACTAGGCAATTATTAACTATGTAGTGTAAGAAGTACTTAGTTCTGGGGCATTCTACATCTGTCTTGCTTCCTGGATCCACTGTTCCAGGACATCCCCCCTCTGCTGCTTCAGGTCTGCATGGTGGTGCCTGACCTGCTCACCAGTCCGGGGATACCTGTGGCACTAGTGAGGTCATGGGTGAGACTGTCTCAGGCCTCCGTTTTGTACTGTGAGCCCTGGTACTGGCCCTGCAGTAGTTTCCTGTCATGCTGCTTTACCAGGAGCCATACCATGAATTTGGACTCCAGGATGCCCCAGCACTGCGGTCTAAAGTGAGTGCCTTCTCCCACTCTAGCCATTCTGCCTGCAGTGGGATGCTACAACCAGTTATGAGCTGTATTCCTGCCTCTTCGGTTTAAGTAGGGCTGGATTCCCGCACTTTTACGTAATTGGCCGGTTTCGAAAAGGCAAAGCTATGGGCACACCTGCTTACGTCAGGTTAGCACTGCTTAAAGGGGTGTACCTGTGGGCATATTGTATTGGCTTCCCTACACATTGTTTACATGCTTACAATTACTTAGTTGGGTTGTGCTGTGGTTAGCATTGCTTATTGGTTATCTAGCATTATATTTGCCTTTTGTCAATGCTGTCTTATGCATTACAGGTTATATCTGTGTCTGGTATCCATGATTCATGTGTACATACACTGTATAGGGACCTGGGGACTACAAAACTTTATTACAGTGACACCTCAACTCTATGTTTACTGCAGTACTCCAATTCACATATTTATGGTCTGTGGCAGGTTATAGAACATTACACTGTACATAGATTCAGTTCACATGTTTGATTTGATTTCCCTGTGGTGAGGATTAGTTTGCTGATACCGCCTTTATATGTATTGCTATCATGGTGTAGTGGTTAATGACTGTGATGTACAGGGTCCTGAGTTCTAGCCTTGCAGAGGCTGTTTATTTTGTTGCTGGGCAGAACATGAGCCATTGGGTACAGAGTGATTAAGGCACTTTAAAGCAGTTGTGAGCGGGTGTGCGCGGGTTTGCGTGGAGCTAAGCAATGCTAAACTCCTGTTATAGTTTCTTACACTCAGTTAGCTTCTACTTTGCTTAATCTGTGTAGGCAATGCTTACCCCCATGCAAACACACCTAAATACGCTTACTGGTGCTCATATATGCTTACTACTGCTTATTTATGCTTAAACCTGCTTACTAATGCCTTATTCATTATGACACTGACACTTCACACCAGTTCACTTTTAATTGTTATTATGCAGGTTATACAGCAGACGGATGTCAAAATATGTTCATATACAGATTAACAATGGAAAATGGTATGTGCTGCAGTGGGATTCAAACCGGGAATGTCTGTTCATTAGGTGGATTCTATAACAACTACATTATTGCTGTGCTGCTTCATTTGCATATATACCCATATACCCATGGATCCTAGTTCCCCAAACGCCCACCCCAACACTTCACTGATGCAGCAGTCATCCATTCTCCAGTTGGATACATGGTGTATCCACACCACTACACATTGGCCACTCCCTACACCTGTAGACCCATTCCATGGGTTGACTCACTCCACATATCCTCAGACTTCCCAAACTTTTAGTCCACAAACATTGGTGAAATTAGTTCATAGGTTCATAGGTTGGTACTAAGCTATTGGCCCTAGGGCCTATACAAGCCTAACCATAACAGTTCCCTTGCTATTTTTTCCCACACTATTTACTTCCCTGGACCCCTGTCTAGCAGGGTGAGTGACGTGATCCCCGGGGTGTATTTCCTTTCTCCCATCCAATCATCAGGGTTCCTTTTTAAGAGGGCCAAAGAGGCACTCTGCTTGACATGTATGGGCAGTCTATTCCAGAGTCTGGGGAGTCTCTGGGTCAGGAACCTATCCCTCCAGCATATTTTGTTTATTGTGATGACAAGATTTAGATAACTGGAGTGTGTGGCTCTGAGGGATTGGGATTTCCTTAAGTGTAGCATGTAAAACAGCTCTGGGTTTGGCATGGCCTTGTATGTTAAGCAGAGATCACCTCAGAGTAGACAATATGTGACAGAGTGTAGCTGGATCCACTGGAGCTGGAGTTTAGGGTGGTCAGCATAGGGGATCTGCTTTAGGCCTGTGATTCTTTTAGTGAGGTATTTCTGCGGCCTTTCCGGTTGTTGCTGATGTCTTGAGAGGTACATACCAAATGGGGCATTGTATTCTATAATGGGTCTAATGAGAGATGAGTACAGTGGGGCAATGGCCTCCTTTTTTCTGGATGAAAAGCCCTTAGTGATGAGGTGTGCCACATAGAAGGATTTCCTGACTGTTGTGGTGATGTGGTTATTGAAGGTGAGACCACTGTCCACCTGTGTCCCTAAGTCTCTTATCACACTTTTGGTGTTTAGTGTACTGCCACCTATGTGATAATTCATGGGTGCATGTTTTTTTCCCAAAGGGGATAACTATACATTTATTGGCATTGAGCTTGATCCCATGGCTCTGGCACCAAGTATCTGTTTCTGTAAGGCCCTTTTGTAGAGTATCCACATAATTTGGGGATTCAATAATGGCTCCCAGTTTGCAGTCATCTGTGAACTTTGTTAGCCAGAGTCCCTTAGTGTTGGCCTGTACTTCAGAGAAGTAGGTGCCAAACAAGAGAGATCCCAGGACTGAACTCTGAGGTACTCCACTTGTCACTTGTCTGGAGATGGATTTGGAGTCAGCTACTTTTACAGTGTAGGTTTTGTCAGTAAGCCAGTTGGCAACCCATTGAGTGATGTAGGGATTAATGCCCAGCTTAGTAAGTTTATCTATGATTCAAATTCAAGAGTGGGGGATGGTGTCAAAGGCCTTGGCAAGGTCCAGATAGGCTGTGTGGACTGCCTTACCCTCGACCATGGCTCTGGAGACTGATTCAAAGAAGTCAATAAGGTTCAGGAGACAAGATCAGCCCTTCACGAAACCAAACTGGGTAGGGTCCAATGTTTTAAGGTTGCCGATGTCTTTGTTTATAAATTCCATGATAATACGTTCCATGGCCTTGCAGATCAGGCTCATCAGACTGATGGGGCGGTAGTTCCCGGGATCCAAGGTGGAGCCCCATTGTGGAGTGGGATAACTGTAGCTGTGCACCACTCAGTGGGCATGAAGCCTGAGGCTAGGGTATGATTAAACATGACACTTAGGTGAGGTGGCAGTTCATTTTGTAGTTCATGTAGTACACAGCTGGGGATGTCATCTGGTCCCATGGATGCTGTATTCCTAGCTTTGGAGAGTGCGTTTTTTACCTGTGTGGCCATTATTACCAGACTTTGGCAATCCTCCAGTATTGAGATGGGCCATTTAGGGGGCGAGAGGGGAGTGAAGTTGGCACTGAATCGATCCACCAGGATATTGGCAATATCCTTGGGATCAGTATATTTAATGCCATTCTGTTGTAGCTCAGAGCAGATCTGAGCATTGCCATTTAGATGCTTGACATAGTTATAGAATGCCTTGTGGTTGTCTTTGGAATCTTTGGCAATTTTATTTTCATAACTAGCTTTGGAGAATTTTATGAGGGACCATTAGGACACTATTCACAATTTTTGGGTTGCCCCACCTGGGACACACATGTTTTTATTTCAGGATTAGACTCTATACTTCATTACATCATTACTCCTGTTAACAAGACACTACAATAAATTAATAACTATGACTATGTGGTAACACACGTTACACATGAAAGCTAATAATGTATGAGTTCAACAAAATTATATTACAAATAGGACCGGTTTAGTGACTGGCATTGCCATAGCAGGTAAATCACAGGAATGGTTCCACTATTTCAAAGTGAGAAAGTCCTCACATTTTATTTTTTGAGAACAGCACTGACTTCAGACAAAGTACACACTTCTGCATTTTTGCAGATTCGTCCCTTCACTCTTATGCACAACCTATTATTCTATTTACTGTTGAGGTTTGTAGGGGCACTTTCATGTTATTTATGTCTGCAAAAGGAATGAATGTGGTACAGGGAATGTACTTCTACATATAGATGTATGCATGTGTGTATGCATATATACTTATAACGAACTCACTGACCTCCACGAGGCGGTCCAATTAGAACCAGGCCATCCAACCCTGACACGCCTGGATCCATAATTTCATACCCATGGTTCCTCCACCCCATACGAGTTTGACATACATGCAAACCATCCATTCTCCGGTTGCTATCACAGCCATAACATACCTCCACACATTGCCCTCTCCCCAGCGTTAGAGACCCAACACGTATGTTGTCCCAACCCATGTAACATCAGGCTCTCCCATTTGGTCCTTGAACATACCTGCCCTTGCTTGTGTAATGGTCGGAAGTCAACACTACCTAACAATTTTTTGGTAGTCCCACCATGGACTACCCTGTAATTGTTTGTAAAGTAGACTTAGCAGATCGACAATGTTACTCCCACTGGTAGTATCCTGCCTGTGGTTTGAGTAGCAGTGATTTGTTTACCCCTGCCCAGGTTTATATGACATAGGCTGACAGCACTAAATAATACTGAAGTTGCTGTTGACTCCCTTCTCATTCTTTTTGTATGCTTTATTGTTACGACGTTCATTCTTCATATATATATATATATATATATATATATATATATATATATATATATATATATATATATATATATATAAACATATATATATACATATACATATACATATATATATATATATATATATATATACATATATATATATATATATATATATATATATATATATATATATATATGTATTATATATCTATGCATACACATGCTCATACATCTACATAATTATATACATTTCCTATGCTGTTGCATGACTGTGTTAGACGATATGTTTGTGATAATATCAGATTTATGTACATCTGCCATGGCTTAGTGGTGAATTTCATTGGCTGTGGTGTGCAGGGTCCTGGGTTTAACCTTTGCAGAGGCCATTTATTTTGTTGCTGGGCAGAACAAGGGCCATTGGATACACAGTGATTAAAGCACTTTTAAGCAGTTGTCAGCGGGTGTGTGCATGTTTGCGCAATGGTAGGCTGTGCTATCTTCCGATTACAGTTTCTTACATTCAATTAGCTTCTACTAAGCTTAATGTGTGTGGGCACTGCTTACACCCATGCAAATGCACTTAGACTTGCTTACTGGTACTTATATATGTTTACTACTGCTTATTTGTGCTTACACCTGCTTACTAGTGACTTATTGATTATGACACCACCACTTTGATTAAATGACATTAGTTAAACATTTCATGCAGTACTCCAGTTCACATTTACATGTTATTATGCAGGTTATACAGCAAAAAGATGTATAAATATGTTCATATACACATTCCACATGGAAAATTATATGTGCCATAGTGGGACTTGAACCATAAGTGCCTGCTCGTTAGGCGAATGCTCTAACCACTACACTATTGATGTTAACATTTATTCTGCATGTTTTTTTCTATTTGGATGATTTTAATGTGTAAGCTACGCTAAGCAGAAGGCAGCGACGTGCAAACACGCTGCGCTTCACTTACACTTTTGATAATGAAGCAATACAAATGTAAAATAGGGACACTGGGAATCTAATTGTGATAGTTCTAGGGACAGGGGCTCAACATTCCACTACGTGCTTGTGTGTTTACTATTCTGATTTTATTTCAGTGTTCGTGGACACTCTTATATGCTTAGCATACATTTCAGTATCCAAGGACGCTGAAGTAATTGGTTATTATTAGAGGCGGGCTCTAACAGTAAGCATTGTAGGTTGTGCAACTGTGGGGGCATGTTTAAGCCTCCGTAGAGCACTTAAACACACCCCCTACACTCACACACGTTTCCTATGCACGTCGAGGGTGTGGCAGTGTGCCCTCATGCATATTCATATGGTGCTGCTGCACCATCTGTAAGGCGGACACTCGGCGCAAGGCTATAACAGTCCTTGTGCCGAGCTTCATGAATCCCGGGGAATGTTTTTCCAACAGATTGTAGGTACTCAGGCACAATATTTTCAGAAGAAGGAGCAGAAGGATTTTAATCTATAAAGAAGTTTTATTGATGTTATAATCAGATACAGGACATACGGTAAATATTTTATGATCTTTTTGTGGATCTGATTATCATAGCTGACACTATTAAGTAGCATTTTGAGATATGTTGAAGCTTGGAAAGATAGAAATGATGTAACAGCTAAAGTTAGCGTAAGGCCAGTTGGACCTATCTGGCCCAGTAGGGTTTTCTTCCACTGGATGGCCCTCCAGTGGGCTATGCAATGCCTTATGCAATGTACAAGATTTGCCTAACATGCACTACAGCAAAGTACAAGGCTTTTTTGTACTCATAGTCTTACTACTGCGTTAACTATGGATACTGTACAAGGCTATTTTCTACTCGTAGTCTTATTACTGCAGTAACTACGGATACTGTACAAGGCCTTTTTGTACTTATAGTCTTACTACTGCAGTAACTACAGATACTGTACAAGGCCTTTTTGTACTCGTAGTCTTACTACTGCAGTAACTACGGATACTGTACAAAGCCTTTTTGTATTCGTAGTCTTTGTACTGCAGTAACTACAGATACTGTACAAGGCCTTTTTGTACTCGTAGTCTTACTACTGCAGTAACTACGGATATTGTTAGTGGCTGGGCCTACAAGTCTTACATTGCACTAGTGACTAGTTTAGTATTATTAATATTGCAGTATAGTATGCATGCCTGGTATGGTTCACACTCTTAGCAGCTCATGGTAATAACCCAAAACTGGGGATGGATTAACCATCAAGTTATGTGTATCATTCCAGTTACTGTCACAGAAGATAATAAGAACAGGTTTGAATAAAAGAAATAAGAAATAAGAGCAATTTGAATACTGACAGTGGACTGTTTTCTTTTTCTCATCTTGCTTATGTGGGATGTAGAATTAATTGCTAATGAATGTCATTTAAAAAAAAAACTAACTGGAATAATCATTCTCAGCCAGTATGAAAATGTATACTAGCAGGCACAAAAACGGGAAAAAAAGAACATATGAAAGCAATGTGAGGTAATTTCAGAAACACTTGCTGCTGTTGCAGATAGAAACAGTGTAATTCTATAGAAGTAAACTAGGGGGTATGTTTGTGTGTTCACTGAGGAAGCCAAGAGTGAATAAAAATAAATCACTTTGGCTAAATGAGATAAAAAAGGAAACAAAGCAGTTTGACTCAAAGGTATTATAGGGACACTACAGTTTCAGACTCCTATACAAAATGGTGGTGGGGGGGATAAAGATAGATGGTTGGGCTGGACTGTGAAGTAGTTTTGGTGGTAATGGTATTGTAGAAACTTGAACAAATCATTTTCTTTGCATGTTCTCCCTTCATCCATGTGTGTTTCCTTAAGATATGTTGCTTTCTTCCCTCCTGTCAAAACATGCTACTTAGTGGCTACTCTAAATTATCCTTAATAATCTTTACTGCAGGCCTTCTATCCTGCACTATGGCCAAAAGTGATCTGTAATCATTAGTCTACTTATTTAGTTTGGCAAATAATTAAATAAGTAAAAATAAATAGTTGTAAATGGGAAGGGATATAAGCAATACAATTTCTAAGCAGAAGCCTCATATTATTATTATTATTAGTATTACTGTTAGTAGTAGTAGTATAAGTAGTAACATTATTGTTGTTGTTCAAAAGTCTGAGTAAGTCCCAGTTTTAAGTGGTTTTCAGGAACCATACTGATTGTAACAGTTATGAGAATTAACTTGGCAAGGTATTCCAACAATTCTGCACAGTTTCAGGAGGTTATTTGAAGTCCATGAAAGAAGACAGTGGTAGTATGAGTTGATAATATATAATAAGAATTTAGAGAAAGTGCATCCTCTTTTTGCTCCCCAGTCTCCCCTGAAACATTGAGCCTTCTCTTGTTGGACTTCTGCAAGTATTGTTTTTTGTAACATGGAAGTTAACAGCTATAATGAGTCAGAAGACTTTACCAAGGGTCATGTTTCAAATTAGCTTACTTCAGAGTCAGATGTTTACTTATGTGCTTATTTATTTATTTATTTATTTATTTATTTGAGAAAATATAAGCTAATAAGTATAATGTTTTGTTTTAATGTACAGTACTATACAACAATAGCATATATTTCTGATACTCAGTTTTGAATTACCTTAAGTCCAGGAGGCCAGGATGTAGAAGCACATTAGTTGTGCAGCTGGGGTGGCAAGTGAGTGGTCGGGGGCCCCATGAAAATAGTCCAAACTTGTCCTAGCAATTGCTAAGACTGGCCCTAATTCCAGTTTTGATAAAATGTGTGTTTCTATACAAGCTATATCAAAGTCTGATTTTTGTCATACTGGATTGTTCATAGATTTTTTTTTCCTGAGCTTAGAAGTTTAATTAAGAAGCTCCATAGGAACAAGATTGGAGTAGATGGAAATATATATATTTATTTTAGAATAATGATTTTTACTGGATATCAGAGTCCTGTAGTTTTGGAAAGCAACTGAAGCATTTTACAGGTTTTTCTAGGTTTTCCCTGTTTTTGTTATCAATTGCTTGAGTAGGAGTTATCAATTGCTCATCAATCTTCTTTACCCAGTCTTCTGTTGTTTTCATCACATGTGCCCAAATCTCTCTAATTTGTTTCATTTGACCTCCTCTGCAATTAGAGGTTCTTTGATTTCTGCTTTGATATCATCACTTTTTATCTGTCCCACAATGGGAGCCCTATCAGCCGTCTCAGGTACTTCATCTCCAACATTTTTTACTTCATCAACTTCTCTGCTTTCGATGCCCTGGTTTCTTTGTCATGCAAACGTATGTGGTCACATCACTGTTTTGCATATCTTAATTTTCATCTTCTTTGGCATTCTTCATCATAAACAACCCCTAACATTCTAAGCTAGTAGGCTGCAGCACATCTGATTCTAGCTTTGACCTTGTCATTCAGACTTCTCTTTACCTCAGTCACCCTGATAGCTGATAACCTGTTCCACTATGTCCCCCTTGTATTTCAGTTTCCAGATTATTCTGATTTCCTACATTTATCTGCCATGACAACTGTCTTGTCTGCACTTAGTTTCATTCCATGTGCCTCAGTTTTACATTTTATTCCTCTATCAATTGGTGAAGTTCCTCTTAATACTCTGCACTGCCCCATTGCCTGCATAGACCACCTTTGTTGATCTGTCCCATCTGTCCTGATTGCTAATGTAGTCCATCCTCAATATGAACAGCAGTGAAACTCTGATGTACATGCACTCCCACCAGAAACTCCACTGTGAGCCTGAATACTATTTGTTTTTGTGTCACTTGGTTCTTGTGCATAGCCTGCATTCATTCTACCAATGTTTCTGGGACATTTAATGTACGTAGCATGCATTAATTCTACCAGTGTTTCTTGGACACTGAACCATTGCCACAGTGCCAAAAATCAGCTTACTTGGGACCTTGTCATATGCTTTCTCCAGTTGTAGAAAATGCACATTTGAACACTTTTCTCACCTCCAGCTTTTTCTCCACTTTCCTGTGTCACTGAAAACATTTGGTGAATTGTGCTGCAACCTGATCTAGATTCAGACTGTTCATCTCCCATCTCACGTTCTCCATTTGATACTCCTGTACTGCCCACAGCTGGGCTCATCCCTTTCATTCTTGTACACTGTCACTAGAATGCATATTCCTCCAATCATCTGGGATATGCCTTTCTCTCCATGCTGATACATTTACCCTCAGGAGCCATTGCCCCCCCAAACTCGCACAACATATTAATCATATTTGCCATGACCTCATCTGAGCCTGTTGTCCCTGACATAATTTTCAATAGTGCTGTTTTTACTTCTTCTTTATTGTTTATTATTTATTTATTATTTATTTTATTTATTTATTTTTATTTATTTGCTTATTTATGTATTTATTTATTTTTCATTATATATTGCATATATAGTGGATATTCTTCAATCAAAACCTACTGGAAGTACACTGCTCATCTGCATTTGATGTCCTGTGCAAATTAATTGTTGCTGGTATCCCTTATGGATTGTGTTTGATTACCATCTTCTTTATCATTCTGTCTTCAACTTACAACCTGACAGAGCTTTGTGCCATCTGCTGTGTCACCTTCCAGAAGCTTGTAGGAGTGCCTCTGATGCCTTCTTCTTTGCTACTATTACTTTATAGCAAATAAACAATATAAATATAAAAAATATAAAAATATAAATTGTATATCTTTTTAGTAAAGATGCTCTCTTGGCATCTTTGCTAGCCAACCAGTATTCCTTCTTAGCCTGGTCTGTCTTTTCTGCCTCCCACAATTTAAATTTCCTTCACTCTTTCTTTTGATATCTTTCGGGACTTCTGTATTCCACCATAAGCTTTCATTCTTCTTCTTCTTCTTCCAGTTTTTCCCGGTTAGGGGTTGCCACAGCAGATTACCTGTCTGCTCATGATTGGCAGTGGAGTTTTTACAGTGTCGAGTTGCCAGCCCAGCACCCAACCTTCCACAGAAGTCACATATGCACTCACACCTATGGCCAACTTAGAATGTCCAATCCACCTACAGCATGTCTTTGGGATGTGGGAGGAAACTGGAGCACCTGGAGGAAACCCACGCAACCACAGGGAGGACATGCAGACTTCGCACAGAAGGCACCCCAGCAAAGGATTGAACCAGGGAACCTCTTGCTGTGAGGCGACAGTGCTAACCACTGCACCACCGTGGCCGCCCTGCCACCATAAGCTTTCATTATATACCTTATTTCCTTACTTGGCTCAGCCGCGTATCGGTTCTATAGTTCTCACACATTTTGTTTTGAGGGATTGCCATTCTTCTTTGACTTCAACTATTTTATCTTTCTTCTAAGTTATAAGAGTCCTGAGTATTTCCTTGAATCCTTTGAATGCTTTCATTCCACTCAGCTTCCAGGTCTTCCACCTTGTTTCAGTTGACCTTAATGCCTTCTCTGACCACTGTGGACAGCTAATTGTGCCAGCCTATGGTTTATGCTGTTGACCTGCTGTTTGACTGGGGTTGCCTTTGTAATCTCTGATTCTACCCCAATGCCCTTTCCTTACTAGGAGGAAGTCTACCTAAGTTTTATGTTGAAAATACTTGCATGTGATATTGTGCCTGTCTGTCTTGCTGAACCATGTATTTTTAACATCAAATCATTTACAAGACAGAAGTCTAGAATGGCTTCTCCTTTATTCTTGTGATCCCACTCATGTGGACCCAGGCAGTTCACATATCTGTTCTCTCTGTCCCAATATGAGCATTCAGGGTCCCCATTATCAATAACAATCTGTATTATTCTCTTTATCTTAGTTATCATCATCTAAGATTATATGAGCTAACATTAATAGTTCTTGTATTGTGTTTGATGTTACCAAAAACAAAAAGTCTTCTATGATATCTATTTTATCAGTTATAGAATGTGGAGGATTGTAGAGTGTTGCTGTTTGGAGTACATAGTAAGTTAAGTATAACGGTAGCTAGCAAGAGAGCAGCAGTGCAGAATTACAGAAGGTCAGTAGTGGAGTTATGAAAGTGATGATGGTTATATTTGAATATATTACTATGATACATGAATGACTAATGGTTCATGCACACGTTATTGTGATATAAAGATGACAGTTACATAGATTAATATGAGGGTGAAAGATTACTCATACGCATTTCTATATGAGAATAACTGATGGCTCACTTGCACTGCTGTAATATTTTAATAAGTGACAGCTCACACACTTTATTAAGACATGAGGAAGACCACTCACATTACTATGATATGAGGATGACAAATGATTCACACAAATTACTATATGTGGATAACTGATGGCTCACATGCATTACTGTGATATGAGGATGATAGACAACTCACATCATGCATTACGTATGTTTAACTGATGTCTGACATGCATTACTGTGATATGTGAATAACTGACCAGGTCACATGCATTACTCTGATGTAACAATGACTGATGGTTCACATGCATTACTCTGTGTGGATAACTGATGTCTCACATGCATTACTGTGATATGTGAATAAGTGCAGCTCACATGCATGACTGTGATATCAGGATGACAGCTAACATGCATATATGTAGATAACTGATGTCTCACATGGACTACAGTGATATGTGAATAAGTGACAGCTCACACAAATTACTGTGATATAAAGGTGACAGCTCACATGCAGTACTATGATACGAGGATGACTGGCAATCATACCTCTCAACTGTCCAGGTTTTTGTAGAATGTCCAGATTTTTGCCTCATATTTTTGGTCTGTTCCACATAAAAGTTGTGTTTTTTTGACACTTCACTGGTATCATCTAAGGCTTAAAGTCATTAAATAGTGGCATGCATTTGAGTTTCAGACTTCATATCCTTCAGAAATTGCATGTTAACACAAATCTTGCTATTCTAGCAACTTTCTAAGTTTATAAGAGGAATATTTAAAATGTGTCCCTATTTTTGGGCCTTTGTCCCCCCCATTATTTTAGGCTTTGTCCAGATTTCTTGAACTAAGAGGTTGTGAGGTATGCTGACAATTCACATGCATTATTTAATGTGCTCAAATCCATTATTGTAATATGCCCAAATGAAATTTTAAGTATTTGCACTTTCTGCGGTTCAGATATTGGGTGATATTTGAAGGATACAACTTTATTATAAGTCATGATGCAAGAGAAGACTCTGAGGGACCATGAAAAAAGGATATACCTTTAAAAGGGACAGTAAATTCCTCAGACAGAAACAAGTGTTACAATTAAAATCTGAATTATTCATGCAGGTGTGGAGCTAGGTCAACATGGTGTGAACAGCAATTCTACCAAGCTCCATTGTTACAGTCAAAGCTTCATGAGTATAGCCTACTTTATTATGATTCCACACAATTTCTTTTCTAGTATTCTGTTTTGTAAGTTAACCAATCAAAGTGTCTGAACAAAATGCTGAAGAAGATATCATAGTTGAGCAGAATGCTCTAATTTATGGGACGCTTGAGCAAGACGTCATCAGGCTGGTAGTGTGAATCCTCAGGGGCACATCAACCATTAAAAAATAAAATCAGCATTTTGAACAGACTCTTGATGTGTGTATAAATTTATGGAATCTGCAATTAACCTTCATGCCTCCAGCTTATCACTGAACTTAGATGCTATTATGTGACATAATCAGGATTTGCATGTGTTGCAGGAAAGCAGGATCTCCCTGGACGATCTCAGCTGCTGCAATAATCTGAGACTGATGAACTTAAGGGAGGGCACAGAAAAGGCAATGTTGCTTACTTTTTGTAGAAATAAATATCTGAAGCACTGTTTAACAGCTGCTGCCCCAACAACCATTCAGAAAGCACATCAGTCACTCTGTCATCCCGCTAAACAAGGGGGCCATCCAAGATGGGTTATTTTCAGAATTATTAACAAGGAGGATAAGTAGGTGCTACAGAAGGTGGCCAAATAAGGAAACCCCTTTTTCTCTATGTGGTCAAAAGTTATCTTATTCCGGGAGTTCTCCCCGGACTCTAAAGACGAGGCAAGCATATATGGAAGTGCAACAATCTTGCTATAAAAATGGAATATCCTCAACCATATGCACTATTCTGGCATGATTCACACCAAGATGCAGAAGAAACCCAAGCATTTCCTGCAGCTTGAGGATGTGCTGTGCCTTCTCTCCTTTTTAACCCAAAAGGGTTTTCTAAAATGCACCCTTTCAAGTCTTTCAAGTCTTCTACTTGAGCATATACATTATGTATACATAATTCCATAATGCTAAAACCAGAAGACTTGAAAGGGTGCATTTTAGAACAAACTGAAGTGTTTTAAGGGAATGTGCAAATATTAAGGATAAATTGTTAAGAAAATAAACTTTTTTTATTTTAAAATATAATACCCTGGTAACTCTGGGGTTAAATAAAGATTGTGATTGGAAATATGTTCATAGGTTCATAGGTTCATAGGTTCATACTAGGCTATCTGCCCTAGGGCATTTATAAGCCTAGCCAGAGTGTGTTTGGCTTTCACCACCCATTTTAAATTAATTTTGCTATACCCTTTTTCAAGGTTAATATACTGTGCCTCTGTCTAACAGTGACACAGAAGTGATACCCTGGGTAAACTTACGATCTCCCATCCACTCATCAAAATTCCTCTTGAAGAGAGTCAATGAGGGACTCTGCCTAACCTGGACTGGGATTTTATTCCAGAGTGAAGGGAGCCTCTGGGTTATGAATCTGTCCCTCCAGCATGTCCTATTTATTTCAGTGCTGAGGTTCAAGTCTCGAGCGTAGCTCGATGGGATTTGGATTTTCTGAGGTGCAGCATGTCCATTAATTCCAGGTTGGACATGGGCCTATACATCAGGCACAGATCACCTCTGAGCAGGCAGTATGCCACTGTGTAGAGCTGGAGTTTCTTTAACCGGGCAGCATATGGCATCTGTTTGAGCCCTTTGATCCTCTTGGTGAGGTACTTTTGGGGTCTTTCCAGTTGCTGCAGGTATCTGGTAAGGTACATCCCAAAAGGGGCATTGTACTCAATTATGGGCCTGATGAGGGATGAGTAAAGAGGCACGATGACCTCCCCTGATCTAGATGTGAATCCCTTCATGATTAGGTGGGCTATATAAAATGTTTTTCTAACCACTTTGGCCATGTGGTTTTCAAATGAGAGATTGCTATCAACTTGGGTCCCCAGGTCCCTAATTACTTCTTCTGTACTTAATGGATTACCACCTATGTGGTAATTTGTGGGCACTTTGTTTTTGCCAAAGGGGATGACTATACACTTTTTGGCATTTAGCTTGAGGCCATGGCTCTGGCACCAGTTGTCTGTTTCTATGAGGCCCTTTTGTAGGATGCTTGTGTCGGCTGGAGAGTCGATTATGGCATCTAGTTTGCAGTCATCTGCGAATTTGGTCAGCCACAGTCCTTCCGTGTTGGCCTGTACCTCTGGGAAATATATACCAAACAAGAGAGGTCCCAGGACTGAGCCTTGTGGGATGCCACTTGTAACTAGTTTGGAGTCTGACATGGCTCCAGCAATTCTAACCATGTGGGTTCTGTCCTTGAGCCAGTTTTCAACCCATCTAGTGACATAGGGGTTTATATTTAAGCTGATGAGCTTATTTATAATGCCCAAGTGGGGTATTGTATCAAAGGCTTTTGTGAGGTCCAGGTAGGCTGTGTGGACCACCTTCCCCTCCTCAATGGCCTTGGTGACTGTTTCAAATAAATCAACCAGGTTTAAGAGGCAGGATCTGCCCTTAACAAAGCTGAACTGGGTAGGATCCAGTGTCTGTATGTCCCCAATATCTTTATTTATGAGGTCCATGATGATCATTTCCATAGCTTTGCAGACCAAGCTAGTCAGGCTTATGGGGCGATAGTTTCCAGGATCCGTTGAGGCACCACCTTTGTGGAGAGGGACCACTGTTGCTGTACGCCACTCTTTGGGTACATATCCTGTAGTAAGACTGAGATTGAACAGTAGTTTTATGTTTGGGTTTAGCTCTTCTTGGAGTTCATGTAGGATGCAGCCCGGGACACCGTCTGGTCCTATTGATGCTGTGTTTTTGCTTTGGAGAGGGCGGCTCTTACATGAGCATCTGAGATGTCAGGGGGGCAGCACTCTGCTGGGACAGATATTTGCCCTTTTGGTGGAGGTGGGGGGAGTTTGCGCTGAACCTGTCAGCTAGGATGTTGGCAATGTCTGTGGGTTCAGTGTACTTTTTGTCATTTTGGACTAATTCTGAGCATATCTGGGAATTCTCACCCAGGTTCCTAACATAACTAAAGAAAGCCTTGTGATTATCCTTAGTGTCCTGTGCAATTTTTCTCTCGAAGCTGGCCTTAGACGATTTTATGAGTGCCCATAGTTTTTTGCTAATACTGATCAGAGATGCCTTCCCTTTTTGGGATTTTGCTCTATCATGTAGTAGCTTCCTCCTTCTATTGTATAGTTTCTTTAGACAGGACGCCTACCTTTGGAGGATTGGGTCTTGGTTTTATTTGGGATTGCATGATCCATGCATTACTGAAGGTGTTCATATAATGCGTTTATAAAGGATTCTGTGGCCTGGGCCATATTTTCCACAGGCCCGGGGGCTTTTAAGGATTCCACCTCGGTTTTGAGGAGTGTGGAATTTGCTTTAGAGAAGTTTTTCACTGTGGTTTTCTGTGATTTAAATAATTGGTTTAATAATTGGTTAATTGATTAATTGTTTAGATTGTTAAGATATTTAAGATGAGATGAAAGTTCTGGATTTTATACTCTTTGAAGGCCTGGTGCTGAAGCACTAGGTTCCTAATAAAATTGGGTTTGTTGTTTTTCTTTATTTATATGTGCACCCTGAACAGACACCGACCTGGCTAACAACAGGAAAAACAATGCTCCTACTTAAGAGTTAACCTGCAAGCAACCCTAAAATTACAGACCAGTAACTTGCCTTCCAACTATGTATAAACTATATACCAGAATTGATGCACACAGAGTTTAGAGTCATTTAGAAGAAAACTCAATCATGGAAATAGAACAAAAAGGCAACAAAGGAAAGTCATGTGGAATAAAGGATCATCTGTTGCTAAATAAAGTCATAATGGAGAACTGTAAAACAGGGAAGAATCTAAGTATGGCATGGTTTGGCTACAAAAAAGCATTTGATAGTATCCCACATACATGCATAAAAGAGTGCTTAAAAATGTATAAGATACATCCTACACTGATCAGCTACATTACAGTAGCCATAAAACAGTGGCAGACCACTTTGCAATTAAGTTATGATAAAGGACAAATTATTATTCCAGGGATAAAAATCCAAAGGGAAATATTCCAGGGTGACTCCCTGTCACCTCTGCTGTTCTGTCTTGCCCTTAACCCATTAAGCTGTCTACTTAACAGATTAGGCCATAGATATAATTTGGCTCCTAGAAAACAACAAAGTATAAAGACTTATCTTCTCTTTGTTGATGATTTAAAATGGTATAGCTCATCAGATGAGGAACTGAAAGCACAACTGCAAGTAGTCAAAACTTTTTCAGATTATATAAAAATGTCATTTGGTCTTGATAAGTGTGCAAAAGCAACCTTTAAAGCAGGAAAACTGCAACACCAAGAAAACATCACTTTGGAACAAGAATGTGATATAAACGAACTTGAGCAAGAGGGAGTGTATAAATATCTGGGAAGTGATGAAGGATCAGCAATAAAACATGAACAGATGCAAATAAAACTTAGTAAGGAATATTTTAGAAGACTTAAATTAATCCTGAAAACAGCACTGATGTCTAGGAACAAAATTCAAGCTTTAAACCAATTTGCTCTTCCTGTCCTAACTTACAGTTTTGGAGTGATTGACTGGCCCCAAAACTTGTTGGATAGATTAAATAGGAAAACAAGAAGAATTCTTCATGCTCACCAAATGATTTATAAGAATCAGTACATACTAAGATTATATATTCCCCATGCCAAAGGAGGTATGGACCTCCTTGAAATTCATTACATGTACAGCTCTACAGTCATGGGACTACACACATATCTGCTGACCTCACAGGAATCCAAATGTAGCGAAAGTTTTAAAACATTAGGAGAATAAATCTAAGATAACTTCCCTGCTTAGTCTAGCAGAAGCATATCGACATCAAGCAGGAATGGAAATCAAACCAAAAGAAGATAAAAATTAGGTGGTAACTGAATGTGCCAAAAAACGGAAGAAAGAATATAAGGTAAAGGATCGGATGAAAAGGGAAGAAATGTGGAAAATGCATAAATATAGTTGCAAGTATGGAAAACTCCTGGAAGAACCTCATGTTGATCAGGATTAAATGCAAGCATGGTTAAGGAGAAGCAAATTCAAACCAAAATATGAAAGGTTAATATCGGCAGCCCAAGATAGTGGGCTACGCACACGTTGATTTACAAATTCCATTGAACATGTGGAAGAAACAGAAAAATGTAGGTATTGTAAAATAGAACTGGAAACAGTCATGCACCTCATTGCTGGTTGTGACATACTAATGGCAGAAGGACTGTATACTGAAAGGCATAATAATGTGGCAAGACTGTTGCACTGGGGATTGTGCAAACATTATGGTATTGAAGTGGCTGAAAAACACTAGAAAATGATGAAGTCTACATCAGATGGGATCACTTATTACCAACAGCTCAAAAGATATATGCAAGAAAAACAGATATAGTGGTCCATAAAAAGAATACAAAAGTAGCATTGATCATTGAAATTGCCATACCCAATGACTACAGTGTCTTGCATACAGAGAGACACAAAATCATAAAATATCAAGATTTGCAGGCAGAAATAAGAGCAATGTGGAAGAAAGGTACTCAGAGAGTTCCAATAGTAGTAGAAGAAATGGGTCTTATAAAAAAGAATCTACAATTATATTTAGATATATTACTAATACATGTAACTCCATATGTATTACAGAAGGAGTCATTTTTGGGCACATTGCTGGTTCTATGAAGAGCACTTTTGGCTGACAACAAAGATTGAAACAATACTAATTTCATGAACTTTAAATGTACTTTGACTTAGGAACTGGGTCCATTTCCATCATGTTATTAGAAACCCAAAAGATTTGGAGAAATTTAAAAAGAGAGTAACTGTATTTTTACTTTAATAAGCCATGAGTATTTTAACTCACTTATTTACTTTGCTAATAAACAAACTAAAGAATCCAGTATTTTCTACAGAGATTGAAATGCTATATTTTTCATTTTAAAATAATTCTCTTCTCACAGGTTATTCCTTTAGCTATTTAGGAAGGGTAAAATAATAAATAGTTTACAAGAGAAGGTGTGTTTTTTATAATCCACCAGTCAATTGTGTTTCTATTTACATGAATGTCCCTGCTTAAACCCCGACTAATCACCACCCCCTGTTCCTGCAAACTCTCCCTAAGCATTTCAGTCATGTACTCTAATAAGTGTATGAATTCTTGATGGGACTTAGTCCATAACTGCATGTATTATTGTCTGAAACTGAAGCCGCATGATTTTGATGTTGTCTACTATGTTTTATCTAAGTTTGTAACCCTACTGAAAACTGCATATTATACTTATCTCTAAATGTTTCTATTGTTCCTAATGCATTTGTACTCTACTTTCTGGAGCTTTTTTCCCCAGGCCTCTGCTGAAAATGGACATATATCCAGTCAGACTTTCCCGGTACACAAATGTAAAATAAAAATAAATAACTATAGATATATATATATATATATATATATATATATATATATATATATATATATATATTTGCAAATGAAAGCAAGGTTGCTAAATTAAATCAGAGGCCATCACCATATTTTTTAATATGCTTGTAAAGCACATTCTTGGAAGAAAATATTATTTTGGATAATTTAAGCAAGACTATTATTAGATTCAAACAAGGGAACTGTAATACTAGATGGGTAGTATACCTGGCCAAATGTGAAGCGTGTTCTGCATTCTATATTGGCAAAACAGAACAGAAATTTAATAAATGAATATATGCACACTTATACAGTATTAGGACCAAAAATGACAAGAATGCGCTTTACAAGCATATTAAAAAATATGGTGATGGCCACAAGTTTAAATTTGGTATTATCGACTGTGTTAATATTGATCCTAGAGGGGGCGACCCTAAAAGTTTATTGTCTTATAAAGAAACCTGGTGGCAGTTATTTACAGATGCCTCTAATGAACCAGGAATTAACGATTACATCATTATTAAATATATGCTTTAATACATATATGTTTTGAGTATAATGTTTTTTAGATATTTATTATAATGTTTTTTTATATATTTATTATCACATTTATGTCAATTGTACATGTTATATGCAATCAGCACTGTCACTTTAAATCACGCTGTTTTAAAATATGGTGCCTTTTTGGCACCAAAAAGTTTATTTTAAATTGTGTTGGTGTACTGATATGTCTCAGTTCTGATGAAGCTCGCATTGAGCGAGTGAAAGCACTTAACTTGGGATCATTAAAGTTTTATTTTTCGCATCCTTGCTTTGTTCTTTGAGCGTCTCAAGACACAGGGGTTCAGCGTTTTTTGTCATTTATCTGGTTTTACTCTCACGCTGAAAGATCTTTTTTCTTTTGCTGTTCAGTAGTCGGTTCCCCATGGAGTCTGATAGAGACGCTTCACCAACTTCATTATCACCTGTATCGAGAGGTGAATGGAATAAGGTACAATCTGAGTTGGTTCATTTAAGGAGCGAAATACAAAATCTTTCACTGTTATTAACCGATTTGGGTCGTAACAAGACTTTGCCATCTGCTAAGTTTGGCAGCGGAGAATCCAACTCATCAGTTTCTAATAAATCTACTTCAGCGGTTCCCATGCTTGCAGAAAGAGGTCATTCCAATGACTATTCACCCCATTTGAGTCCCACCCTTTCAGAACTGCCTAATGGACAAAGGACTGTGCAACGTTCGATGAGCCCTATTGATTTACCGGCTTCTAACACGCAACAAAGCAGCAGCAGGTTAGGCTATTCTGATTTTACTTTTGATTTCACATTTGGAGCTCCTGAGAATGTGGCCAAATGGACAGGAGCCAAACCTAAACGTCAGTTACCTCAGAGGACATACGCTCATATGACCAGCGATAATCATTTAGGACACACATCAGGGAATATTCAGGTCCCACCTGAGAGACAGGAGAAATCGACTTTGCACCATAGTAACTATTTACAAAGATTTTTGGACTATTCTTGTGACTTTCACCACAATACTGATTGTAAACAAAATAATTCTATGCCTTTTCATGGTACCCTTCGAGATTTGATATATACGTTGGGAAAGAAACTTAATATTATTAACTCTTTAAAATTAGATAATGCATATTTTATGAAATGCATAGATTCTAAGGTTGTGCCTATGGGACTTAGGTTTTTCAAAGTTCCCATGGGCATTGTGTGAACAGAAAACATTAAATCTGAGTTCAACACTTTGTTTGACTCATTTGGTATTGAATACATGAAATTATTAATTAAATGTAATGATGGTCAGCTTAGTCAATTGTATGCTAAAGTCGAAAATATCAACAAAACAATACAAGATGATTTAGTATTCCCCCAGTGGGAGCGATTATATCAGAAACAGTTTACTAATGCTGAATATAATATTAAGAGGGCACACTATAGGAAGAGTAATAACTTTCAGAGGGATGTCAAACAATATCAAAACAATACTGCTTACAAATGGGGCAATTATGTTGACACAAATGATTTCAACGCAAATAAGTATAATAGTAGGAATAGATATGGTAAAAATGAATATAATGTACCATCATATGACAAAAAAGCAAGACATTTTTTGGACAATGGAGGCAACAGGAGTCCTCCGAGGAACAAAGAATGGGAAGAGAAACATGTGGATTATAACACATATTACCGCAGACCTTATTATTAAATTCACAGGTAGAGGGTTATAACACAGACACTCCATTGGTTCATTGTACTAACGAAGTAGGAGTTCATCATAAAATAGAAATGACTTGTGAGAATTTGGTAGATCAGAGGGCTTTGGACAGCACTTCACATAGTCCCTCAAGGGAAGTATTCGTAAGTAAATCTATTATTAGAGAGGGTGTTGTTTGTTCTTACCAAAATTTTAAGATATATAATTATACTGATATGGAGATTAATTTGTCGCATTTTAAATTATTTTCGAAGGGGATGAAATATATACCTACTACTAAGCCTAAACTTTTTGATACTCTTAAAGAGTTCAAAAAATATATACATAAATTAAATTTTGCTATATTGTTTGACAACAATGTGGAAGGTGGATTTTCTCCACAAAAAAACTTTAAAAAAGAAGAGCTATTTTATGCCCCCTATGCATCCTACAGTTTCAGTATATGACAAAACAGTTTCAAGACAAATGTATTTGTTACATAATCAAATCAAAGGAAATAAATTAAATTATAATTTATCAAAGAGTGAACACATGATTTTACAGGAATTTAGAAACAACAGAAACATTCGAGTAATGAAGCCAGATAAAGGGGGGGGGGTATTGTTTTATTTGACAACACTCAATATGCCACCATAATTCATGATTTATTGTACAATTCAGGTAACTATGAAATAGTATCGTTAAATGAAATACAGATAGCATATCGACAAATAGATTTTAACATCGAAGAATTTCATATTGACCACAGAATTTCAAGTGACACATATGGATTTCTCAAGGTCGAACATCCCATATTAGCACGAATAGTTGGTATCCCTAAAATCCACAAAAACATAGCCAATCCCCCATTCAGACCTATAATATCAGGGAGCAGATCTAAGACTTTTCCACTCGGAACAGCGGTGGATCACTTTTTAAAACATATTTATGACCAAATACCACATCTAGTTAAAGATTCGTGGGAATTTTTGAGGAAATATCCGGTGAATTTATGGAATGCTGATTTACTGTTTGTTACAGTGGATGTTATCAATCTTTTTTCTTGTATCCCTAAGGGGAGTGGATTAGAAGGTTTTCTAAACAGTATTCGCAAATACAGTGGATTATGTTGGGACAACATCTGTTTGATTATGGAACTTATGTCTTTAGTTCTGGAACATAATTACATCGAATATGAAGGGGAATACTTTAAACAATCCAGAGGCGTAGCTATGGGTGCAGTATACGCTCCCATATACGCCAATATGGTTATGTTAGACTGGGAAGAATCCAAATTATTTACCAGTGGTTACTTTCAATACATTAAATACTATTCGAGGTACCTGGATGATTGATATATATATATATATATATATATATATATATATATATATATATATATATATATATATTATGGGATGGTAATAGGCAGTTATTCGATGAATTTTTAGTGTTTTTAAACGCAAGTCGTGACTATCTCAAATTCACGTACACTTGTGATAAAATTGGTCTTCCATATCTTGACACTTTTATTTCCAAAGGGGAAGGATGCTTTAAATCCAAGTTATATAGAAAAAACACTTTTTCAAATAGCTATCTAGAATTTACAAGCAATCACCCCAGGAAGCTATTTTATAACATTTTCAGAGATCAGATAATTCGAAAAATCAGAATGACCTCTACATTTACCGAGATGTTGGATGAGGTTTCATACATTACTACCCTATTTAGTGAAAGGGGATATGACATCAGGAGTATGAATCATATAACTAAGAATATTGTTCAAGAATGGGGCAAGAAGTATACATTCTTATTAGGCGAATATTATCATTATGCCAACAGGACAGATTTGTTACAGTATACACACAAACAAAATCCACCCAATTTTGGAAGAGCATGTATATTAGAGTATGGTCCATACATAGGCAAGTTCAAAAAGATCATGATTAGTTATTGGAACATTATTTTGGCGGACCAGAATCTTGTCAAAATTCTGGGTACCCAGCCGATATTTGTTAACAAGATGGGGCAGAACATCAAAAAGTTATTGGAAAGACAAATTGACTATAAACCATCAAGCAATAGACACACCACTAAATGTGGTAGGTGTAATTAATGTTATACAATTATAGAGGAAGAAAATATTATTTTGGATAGTTTAAGCAAGACTATTATTAGATTCAAACAAGGGAACTGTAATACTAGATGGGTAATATACATGGCCAAATGTGAAGCATGTTCTGCATTCTGTATTGGCAAAACAGAACAGAAATTTAATAAACGAACATATGCACACTTATACAGTATTAGGACCAAAAATGACAAGAATGCGCTTTACAAGCATATTAAAAAATATGGTGATGGCCACAAGTTTAAATTTGGTATTATCGACTGTGTTAATATTTATCCTAGAGGGGGCGACCCTAAAAGTTTATTGTCTTATAAAGAAACCTGGTGGCAGTTATTTACAGATGCCTCTAATGAACCAGGAATTAACAATTACATCAGTATTAAATATATGCTTTAATACATATATGTTTTGAGTATAATGTTTTTTAGATATTTATTATAATTTTTTTTATATATTTATTATCACATTTATGTCAATTGTACATGTTATATGCAATCAGCACTGTCACTTTAAATCACGCTGTTTTAAAATATGGTGCCTTTTTGGTGGCAAAAAGTTTATTTTAAATTGTGTTGGTGTACTGATATGTCTCAGTTCTGATGAAGCTCGCATTCAGCGAGTGAAAGCGCTTAACTTGGGATCATTAAAGTTTTATTTTTCGCATCCTTGCTTTGTTCTTTGAGCGTCTCAAGACACAAGGGTTCAGCATTTTTTGTCATTTATCTGGTTTTACTCTCACGCTGAAAGATCTTTTTTCTTTTGCTGTTCAGTTGTCGGTTCCCCATGGAGTCTGATAGAGACGCTTCACCAACTTCATTATCACCTGTTCAGTAATTCTGAAAGGAAATCTCTGGAAATGGAATGGCTCTACGACCTAACCACAATAATAGCTGGCAGGCAAGTCCTTCACATTTGTGACATTTTGTGTAATTCATAGAATCTCCCAAGCAGGTAACATTTTAGCATTTTTTACAGCTTAGGTATATGATTTGTACATTGCCTTTCCCTGAGTATGTAGAAATGTTCTGACTTCACTAACTAGAGAATCAATAAATCGGTACCCAGTGCAGGTTTCCCTGACAGATCTAGAGCCTCCAGTCTTGATCAACTGATGATTTCATATCTTGAAGGGGAGACTCTTTCCTCAATAGCTTTTTACCTCATCAACCAAGGTGTTCAATGCACCACCTCTTATGTGTTCCCTTTTTTGAAAGAAGCCAACAGTCAAAAAACATTCCATATTGGTATTAAATATACCATATTTGATCCAGCTGAGCCAATGGATCTCTCATATTGGGAGACTGGGAATTGTAATTGCAGTCACTTCATTTAAATGTATCTCACAAAATGTAGGACTGTGCTTTGGTCTTTCCACTATGGGAAAGGGTGAAGGGTTAGTCAAAGGATAATTTAGGTCTAGATTTCATTCATGCCCAACTCTGCTCCTCAGTGAATGCCGATTATAGTTCAGGACCCTTGGCAATTTCGCAGAATAGGTGGATAATACAGTTTTCAGCAATAGTTAGAGAATACATCACCTCTGAATGGAAAAACCCTGAACATTTTTGTGAAGGGAAGCTCAGAACCTACGTAATACAGAGGGCTTATTAAAATGTCTGTTAATACACCGGTTATCAGGGATAGGTCTATTAGTCATCCAGAGAGACTCTGCAAAAGTTTTATGGATGGAATTTATTTCTGGCTTACATTCTTAACAAAGGGGTCTACTTCATCCTGTCAAAGGCTGACAATATCAAAGATGATATTGTCGGCACCAAAATGTCAAAAGCGAAAGTCATCGCATGTGTAAATGGAAATCTTCGTAAGGGGAGATTTCCATTTACTGCAATGTAGTGCGATCTCGGAGTTAGTATATTTAAGTACCGGGGGGTGTGGGGGGTGCAGGGGGGCTTGTGTTGTGTTTGGGTGGGGTTTTTTTGTGCATGTTCGATGTTCGGGGGTTTCAACATTTTCGTGTTGATTATTACGCTGTCGACAGATTGAGTTTTCGACAGCGTAATATAAACTCTAACAAAGCATTAACTAAAGTTATTTGCCTGCATATGTAGCTTACTCACTATGATAATATGAAGAACCAAGCCAGCTCCAAGAATTCTTAAGCCTTTTAATGGACCAGAAACAAAACAGCAATAAATAAAAACTGAAGATAACAGTAAAAGGTATTGTCACTAAGCGCTTTCACCCATATAAACAATCAGGTATCATCAGAGTAACAAAACCTGTTTGAAGTTTTGGCTTTTGAAATAACTCAAAGCGCCCGCCCCCAAGTTAGAACCAATCGCAACTCAAACACAATCATTAATTAAGTAAATTGTTATGCTTGTAAAACCAGTGTTGTGTAAAGATAAAAAGTACTCACATACTTAAATGAATCCCTGTCAGTCTACAAATGAGTAAACACATGTACTAATGTACAAAAATACAATGTATAGTAGATATATATATAAATTCATACTGATATACTGAAAAGTGTGTGAAAGAAATGTTTATACATCAGTCTGTTGTGTAACGCTAGAAAGTTATTGTTATCAACTAAGGTTATTCGAAGTTATATCTCCCTTTACAATATAAGTTAAAAATGCTAACAACATTCGCAGATATAGAGTTCGCTAAAATGTGAACTAATCTATGCTACTTACATCTTAATAAATTTATAGTCAATAGTACTAATAAAAATAGTAAATTAAATTTACATATAGATACAACTGTACATATATACGTTGTCCCACAAGGGCACCTGGAAATGTTTTGTATAACATATTTAAATTGTCAATAAATGAAACACTACTCTGGTAGTCAGTCTATATACAATAGGACCTATATTTTAAAATACTAGTCAGTGAAATATGATCGTTAATACCTGGTGGTTTAGATGCATCAGGCCTCAGCTGCCATAAACATTCCTTGACCTCTAATAAGGTCTTAGTGTCACCACCTCTATCGTTGAATGGAATTCTATCCACCACAAAGAATAAACATTTTTTTAAATTGATACAATTCAAACTATGTGTGTATAGTGCATTTGTTGTTTTTCTATTCTTAATGTCCCTCACATGTTCTAAAATTCTGAGCCTTAGTTTCCTAATGGATTTGCCTACATAAAATGTAGGACAACTTAGACATGTGGCAATGTACACCACCATCTTCGTGTTACAGTTGCAGTACCCTGGACATCTGATCGTCCTGTTGAAGTTTTGAACTACTGCATAGGGGCCATTGTTGATGTACTTGCAAGTGCTGCATAAGCCACATTTACTCATCTTGGAATTCTTATAGGTCTCAAAGTTAGATTCCATTTCCATCATCTCCTTAAAATTCCTACCCCTACTGAATGAAAAAGCGGGTGTTTTGCCAACTATGCTTGTAATGTCGTTATTAAAAACACTTTGCCACGTGTCATTAATAATATTCTTGATGTGTCCGGCTACTTCATTATAAGTTAAAATCATAGCCCGTCTAGTGTTGTGTATGTTAATTTCATCAAAGTTGATGGTATGTTCACTGAATTCTTTTACCAAACCCCGTTTGAGTATAGGTTTAAAGGCAGTATATCTTTTCGCCTCTATCTCACTTCTCATGTTGATCAAAATATCATTGGGGTAACCTCTCTCCGTAAACATTTCCATTAATTTTGATAATTAGATTTTTAGACAATTGTCATCACTAATAAGTCTTGATAATCTAACCATTTGTCCTTTGACTATATTCCTTTTTTTGAAAAAAAGGGTGACAACTTTGAAAATGCAAAAAAGAATTGGAATATGTTTTTTTATGGTATATGTTAGAAGTTAAACTGATTTTGTCCTTTTCTTTATAAAGTAGTATATCCAAAAAATTACACCTTTCGCCATATATTTTGTGGGTAAATTTTAAAAAAGATGTAGTTGTGCCCAAATAAGTAATGAATTCTTGGATTTCTTCTACTGTTCCTTTCCAAAATATTAAGATGTCATCTAGGTAACACAAATATAGTGTTACCTTATGCTTGTAGTCTGAAGGGAAAACCCATTGTGCCTCCCAATCTGCCAAAACTAAGTTGGCATAAATTAGTGCACACCTGGCACCCATAGCCATACCAGTGACTTGCTTGTATATTTCACCTTCAAACCTAACAAAATTGTTGGACAGAATCATTTCCGTTAATTCCACTATTAGGCTGTGTTTTACCATGTGAAAATCATTGTATTTCTCTAAACAAGTGTTGAACATTTCAAGACCCTTTTCTTGTGGTATAATTGAAAATAGATTGATAACATCAATAGTAACCATTAAAAATTGTTCATTGATACTTGTATTCTTTATAACATCCAGGCAGTGCCAAGAATCCCTCAGGATGTGTAGTAATCGTTTGGTAATATTAATATTTTTACAATGAAAATCAACATATGAGGCCATAGCTTCTGCTTTTGAGCCCTTAGCTGAAACTATTGGGCGAAATGGTGGATCCTTTTGATTTTTGTGAATTTTTGGAATACCAAAGATGGTGGGGGTCACTGGTGAATCAACAAGAAGGTAGTCATACTCATTTTTATCAATGACCCCCTCCATTAGCCACTCATATAAACGCCAGTCAATCTTAATATAGGCTCTATTCATTTCATTCCTCGAAGCTCTAATATATGTAGTGGTATCATTTAAAAGAAGTAGCATTTTGTTAGAATAATCAGTGTTAGACATAATCACCACTCCTCCCCCTTTGTCAGGTTTCATCACCCTGTAGTTGTTAGTAGATGTTAATTCATGGAGACAAAATCTCTCACCCTGTGTTAAATTATCAAATTGTGGTCTAGTCACCTTGAGCAACCTTCTTAGCTGTACTTCGCACATTTGCTCAAAGATGTGTATACAGGGGTTGACTGGGGGAATAAAGGTGCTAGCCTTTTTAAGCACAGTGATATTACCTGCCCATGGGCTAGGATTTTTGTGAAAAAACATTTCCAAGTTGAGTTGCCTCGTGTACATTTTGAAGTTAATCAAAATTTTAGCTATCTCATTTCTAAAAGTGGGTACAAATGTAAACCCTTTTTTAAAAAGGGCAAGATAATGATCAGTGAGTTCTAAATTTGTGAAATTGCAAATGCATACATTATCCACTCTAATTAAATCACAACTTAATCTGGTACCAATAAATTAATCATAATTCCAAGAATTCATTTGTATGTCACAATTATCATCACCTTCATTTACAACATTTGTGCTGTAGCTTTTGTTGATATCTACAGTTGCCTGTGTATGCATAGGTGTAAAAGACAAGCCCATTTCTTGAGCCAAGAGAACTTCATAGTATGATATGTTAATAACAAGTAAAAAATCTAGAGAGACTTGATCCTGACCATCACAAAAGGGCGGAGAGGTACTGTGCTCAACAGTTATTGTATTGGTCTGTTGTTCCCCTGAAACCACCTCCGGTTTGTGTAAAACCTCTGTCCTCTCCCCCTGACATGGTCTTGTGGCCATAGCCCCTGGTTGTGCTCGCGAATTCGCTCTGAGCACCTCACTGGATAAGTCTCTAAAAAATATTCATTGTCACTGTCAACATTGTTCTCCATTGTCACCTCATCATCATAATATGTTTACCTTGGACATAGTTAGGGGTCAGGGCTCAACTGAAGTACATTTCGTATATATTTATGAGGGAATCGATAATTATCTTTTACTGGCCTTACATCTTTGGCCATCACTTCTCCATGTTTGTTTAGTTTTTTTTGTATGAGTTATTCAGTTTAGACCTGTCATCATGTACATATTTACTGTTCTGTATATTTTGAAGTATTCAGTATTTCATTGATTTATTTTATTAACCTCTTTAAGACTTTTCTCATTGTAAGTACTTCATGTATTCATTGCTGTTAATTGTGGAATGGATTGGTTATGTGTTGATCATGTCTGAACAAACTGCTTTACAATTAAAAAATGGTTCATGCCTTGGCAAGAATGAAAAGAAAGATTTATATCAAGGCTGTTTTTTAGGCATTTCATCTATGTAGTACAGTGTGCATTTGAATTACACTCAAATTTTCAATAAGAGAGGCTTCTATACACTATTCTGTTCTCACAAAAATACATGACATTGCTTTTGTTGCTCACCTTTCAAAGCTGTTACTCAGGTGTTGCACTGTAATGTACATACCTGTACATACCAGTCACCACAGAAGAGCATCAGCAGGAAGCCTGCACTCTTCAGTCTGCACCATAAATAACAACAGGTGTACCATAGTGAATTGCCGAACAGCTTTTAGTACCAGAGTGAAGTGCCGAACAGCTTTTAAAATATTGGTTGAAAATAGATACATTATGCTTCTCACCATTGCCTAGGGCAGCGCTAGGTGTCTTACAAGTGTCAACGCTTTAAAACACATTGTACCCTTAGAATTTTTTCTCCTGCGGTAATTCTGGATTGATAACTGGTCATACAGTGGGACAATGAATTATGATCAGATTTCCCCAATCATCACCAACTGGATGCCTTTTCTCAGAATGGATTGCAAGATTCAAATCATGAGTTTCACTTGTCTCTTGAGATGAATTTGCTGAGATGCATTTTTCAAACACAACTGGAGACTTGATGATTATCATAGATATTATAAAATGGGGTCCACACATCAGTTTGATTCTCTGCTCTCAGAACATTTGTTGTAAAGGAATGAGTAAAACATATTCTAGTACATAAAGGACTGTCTCAACAGTACCTAGAGAAAAATGGCTTTGGTACAAGGAGAAGTTTTAAAAACTCACTAATGGGCACTTAGTAAGAAATGCTGGGAGGGATGGTGTGCAGACAAAAGGACACAGGTAGGTGGGCAGCACAGGTATATGCAGAATGAAAAGGTAACCAGTTCTGTTACTCTATCAACAAATGATAACAAAGGCTGGGAAAGTCTGAAAGTTTTATACTGTCATCATTACAATGAAAAGGATAGCATACTGACCCTATTCAAACGCAACCTAGAGAACTGGATGGGGGACAGCAAATTCGCCCCGGGGATGCACCCATGGACAAGAGTAGCTGCTGTTGATAACAGACCCTCTCTGTTCATAAATATGTTCTGCAAACTACCTAAAAAGAACAAATGGGGATACTTGGGATTAACATAACTAGGCTTGTAAAGGCTCTAGAGCTGCTAGCCTAGTAACCTCATATGAAACTATGAACCTATATATCTGACAAGAATGGACAAGAGTAGCTGCTGTTGATAACAGACCCTCTCTGTTCATAAATATGTTCTGCAAACTACCTAAAAAGAACAAATGGGGATACTTGGGATTAACATAACTAGGCTTGTAAAGGCTCTAGAGTTGCTAGCCTAGTAACCTCATATGAAACTATGAACCTATATATCTGACAAGAATAGTCAGATTGTTTAAAAGATCATTATAAAATCATTCCCAGTCCGTAGAATGATTCTTGATATTCATGATGAAGACAATATTGAAAACTAAAATAAAGCCATGGTGTTTATAAGGATCAATGGTTACTACCTGTATGGTTTATTTATGAAAACATAATATACATTGTTATGTTGCTTAAACAATAGAATGGTATGGAACACTGAATGTGGCTAAGTGCTATGACAATCTTCCTGAAAATATAAGACACGCAGAAATCAAGTTGAGGGGCCTTCAACTGCGGTAGAAAATCACGTCTTCTCCCCATCCAAAGAAATATGACAAATGATTGCAGAGTTACAGCAAATATATAAGTAATAAGAACATTTGTAACTGCTGAAGACCTTTTTTATTATATATTTTTGTGATAAGTTCTAGGATGATGAGATCACATCAGAATATTCAAAATAAATTCATCGTTAGATCACAGCATAATGTTCTAAGACTGTGGATGTTGAACAATCTATGAGCAGTACTGAATGTTTGTGGTTTGATGACAGTTGCTTACATTTTTCATTAATAGAATATGTATACACACGCGCACACACACACACACACACACACATATATATATATATATATATATATATATATATATATATTTTTTTTTTTTTTTTGTCACTGAGACCATGCTATACTCCCCTCTAATATTAACACTTCTAGGCAGTATTGTGAAACTTTTAGATATCATTTTTCACCTCACATAATTCACTCATATTAAAACATGGGTTTCAGTCAGTTAAAAGTTTCTGTATGTCTTCGCAGTTACATAATATATGTTAGAAGAGCAAGTACAGTCTGTCTGGAAAATGTCATCCAACAGGCACATAGAAAGAATATTTTATACAAAGCCTTTTATTTTCATTACAGGATCAATAAACAAAGTTATGTGTGACTGTAATCTCAGAGATAAATTATGTATTACTCTTTAATAGATTTTGCAATTTTGCACCAGTTCAAACATTAGTGAAGATGTTACTGAACCATGCAACAATATTCATATAGAAGTGTCTACAGCTTTTCTAAATAAACTTTCAGACTAAACTTCAACATGGTGCCAACAGTATACCAAGAACTAAGAGGTGTCAAGAAGTTGCTCAGTTGTACATTTCTCAAGTCACAGCTGCTAGGGATTTATTTTTTAGAGCTGACACTATTAATGTTTATGATATCTGTTACTCTGCATCATTGTCTATTTTATATTGTCTTAGGTCACATCCTCCCAGCAAAGAGCAAAATAGTTTTAGACTGTATGTAGCTGATCACTCTTTCTCTGTGGTACTACAATCTGGAAGTAACAATAATAAAGCAAATAAGTGTTCTGTGTGCCTGCAGCAACTCTTAATTTTTGCTTTGCACATTGTTTACTTCTAAACTGCACAGGCTTTAGTAGTAGTAATTGAGTTTTTTTGTGTTATAGTTGTCAGTTCTGGGGAATGTTAACTGTGGAACTGATTCAGAGATTAGAAGCTTTAAGGGCACACAATGGATCAAGAATGAAACCTTAGGTTTGTATATCCTTTTCCTAATGAGAAACAAAATCAAAACAGTCCAGATATGAGGTACAGTACATATTGTACATTAAAACATATAATGATGCATGCAAATAAAACAGAGCATGGAAGAAACTGTGTGAGTACACAAAATATATCAAATCTAATCACTCTTAACCAGGGAAATTTATGGCCTGCACCTAAAGTCTCTCTCTCTCTTTCAGAAAGCTGAAATGTAGAGACGGTACAAATTTAAATCTCACTTTTCTCCTTTTTTCCCTCTCTCTTGCTCTTAAACTGGTCTTGTACTTAAATGCATTTCTGAATAAAATGCCCTGCTTGAGCATGTAGAGTGATATGTAATGATCTAATGCAGGTGTCTCAAGAATTGGATTCTTGTAATTTTCTTATAAAACTACTGAGTAATAGCCGATAGTGAGATTTTGACAGTGCATTTAGAGATTTAAAGCTGGAATATCCAAATAATAGAACTTCAGAGTGGTATGAGTTTAAGAGGACCATCATACTTATAGTCATTATCAGTCTATTTCCGTGCAGATGGAAAAGCTTGCACGCACCCCTTCCTTTCCCGTAGCTTTTCTATATTGTTTTTCAGTTAACCATTATCAATTGGTTAGTGTTAGCTGCACACTGCAGAAATATCAGCCACAATACAGAGAGTATAAAAATAAGTTAGATGAGGTGCAACTGTATGGGTCTGCAGAGTGAAAGCAGCTTCAGCTGTAAATATGCTCTAAGAATACTGCAAGTAGATTAGTTTTCTTCTGTAGATTTTTAATTAGGATAGATATTGCTGCTGCAATTTCTGTTGCAATCAACAGAAATATCCCTACTGCTATATTTGGCAAATATATGGAATCACACAATATGGTTTACCAAACATAGCAGTGATGACAGCAACACCTATTGCAAAGTACCAAATTAATTTCAACTGTTAACTTGCATGACTGTGGAGCAAACATCTCGGTGTAGTGTACTCTAGACCAGAAACAGGAATTCCACCAAGGCTCTCTAGCATACCTCTCAACCTCTTAGCTCAGTAAATCTGGACAAAGACAAAAATAATGGGGGACAAAGGCCCAAAAATAGGGACAGATTTTAAATATTGCTTTTATAAACTTGGAAAGTTGCTACAATAATAAGATTTGTGTTAGCATGCATTGTATGTAGGATATGAAGTCTGAAACTCAAATATATGTCAGTATTTCATCAATTCAGTCCTCAGTGACCAGCCAGAATACCACAAGTTTTATGAGGAACAGACCAAAAATATGAGGCAAAAATCTCTACATTCTGTGAAAATCTAGACAGTTAAGAGGTAAGCTCCCAAGTCAGATCATCCCAATGTTCAGGAGCCTAGCATAGCCAAAATTACTTGGGTTTGTATGTTGCTCTGTCACTTTACTCTTTAGTTTGTCACATCTGTTCTTCTTTGAGCTGTACATGTATATTTAAGTGATTACTCAAGTCACTATGTGGAATGCATTTCAGGAATTTGAATTAGAACTGCAGAACATAGTAAATAATAAACATTTAAATATTCTAAAGACAATAGTCCTTTCTTGGGAAATGTAACAGTAGTTAGTCTTGACAACTGGGTGACCTGCTATCCCATATAGGAAGAGTGGGGGGGATTAGAACCTAAGCAGATCCTTACAGGTGAGGCCTCCGTTAATGCCACAAGTTAACTGCACTTCTGCACAGTGGCCACAAAGAGATGAGCAAGTAGAGAGAATGCAGAGAAATGAGATGACTGATGGAGTTGTTTGCGATGTCCTTCACCCATGCCAAACTAGCAACACAAAATCTCTGTCTCGTGCCTTTACCTACAAGTGCACTCTCCCCCTATATTTTCAGTCTGGGATACAGCAAACATCAGTGTGGAACTGGTTAGGCTCCAGCTGCTGATAGAAGAAATGGTACAACTTCATGGTAGCACTGCTTTAAATGGCTCTTAGAATGATATACGATGCATGCATATAAATATTCCCATTTACAAAAGAAAACATAACAAGTAATTCAACAGAGCATATAAGTTATCCAAAAAAGTAGCATCTCATTAGAAGAAAATGAAGTTAACAGTGTGACACCATTTCTTCAATTAGGTCAAATAGTCCATTCTCAAGTTATATTTGGTGGTGGGCACAAAATGGTAATTGCTATGGAAAGAATTACCTTTTATGTCCTGGCTGCCATTTTTGTGGCCACTGAATAGCTATTTCATTTGTAAGGAATGTTTCTTGGGGCTAGTCATCAGAAAAACTGCCACTATGCTTACTCTGTCAAGTCACATTTGTCCATTTTAAAAACTGTAAAGTGAAAGACATACATGAAATGAAATGTTCATTTATTATTTCTTCCACTCTTTCCTTCTCCATCTTTGTATCCCCTATAATGTTCCTTTTCATTACATATTTTGTTCTGTGCCCATGGCAGCCCAAAAATATTGGATACATAGCATTTCTTGCATCACGACTGAAACAGTGCATGTCTAATAAAAATACTGACTGTAGGATGTTGCAAGTGAATATTTAAACTGGTATTCATTTTCTGGGACTTTGGACATGCATAGTGGTTATCTGTGATTAGCACCACTAGACAACTACATAGATAAGCTCAGTGTAGGTCATTTACATTGAATAAGCAATAGCAAACCTATTTTTAAAACACACCCACTTATGGCAAAAAGCATAAAGCATGTAAAATTCAGCATTAAAAACTTGTGAATTAATACATAAAAGCCTGGTGCTTAGCATTATTTAGTTTGTTTTCGAGTTTTGTAATTGAGTGTGGCTATGATCAGTTACTCTTGAAAGTTATATGGCAAACAGGAGACTGTGCAATGGTTATAAGTGAAATTTTATAAAAATACAGAGGATTATTCTGTTTTATGTTAACTTACATGATTTTGCGCAACTAGTCTCAGCAACTACCCACACTAACAGATCTTATAATCTTTCTATTCTATTAGACTGGATTCTAGTCTCCGATCCCATAAAGTACCATAACCACAAAACCCTATCAGACTCCCTAAGCAATCACATCCCTGTCAAAGTGCTAAGACACATACCTCACTTCTCTAGCCCATATAAATATATTACATGTTGTAAACTAGCAAAGTTCTGCCCTGCAACTTTTAATGACCTCCTCTCTAGAATTTAACCATACTCCCCTTAGATGAAGCTGTCCACTGCTTTAACTCTACCTTCCTAAACATTCTCAATTTGCTTCCTCCTCTCCGTACAGTCAGAATTAGAACTAACTTATGATACCCGCACAATAATGAAAAATAGAGACAGTACATGGAAACTATGGCTAAAAACTAAACTTCCTGCCCACTTGATAAAATATAAAGAACTTACAGACCTGGCTAAAAAGCACATTATCAAAGACAAGAAGGACTACTAACTGAACCCCCTGAGTGCTCAAATGTCCAACCCTAAAAAATTCTGGAACTCGCTAAATCAAATTCTGCACCTGGGTCACACTTCTCCCCAGCCCATACCCAAATAATACACCAGTAGAAACTGCCACTGTTTTTAACCCCTACTTCATTGAATCCATATCAAAGATGGTAAACCCTGTCCCTTCCTCTGCTAGCTGAAATGACTGCTCTACATTATCCCCTACTCTAAATTCTGCTAACTTTCTCTCTCTTGAACCTATTCCCACCAAATATATTAAATCTCTACTCCTCAAACGTAAACCCTGTTCCTCTTCTGCTGACAATCTCCCACCCTTTTTCGTATAGATAGCTGCCGAGTCAATTGCTATCCCTGTGTCTATCCTAATAAACCACTCCATCTCTGAATCTAAAGTCCCTTCTATCTGGAAACAATTCTAAATGTTACCCAAACATAAAGGTGGTAACTCTACCAAAATTTCCAACTTCAGACCTTTTGCTATACTCTCATCTCTCAAAAATATTAGAAAAATGCATTCACAAGCAAGTCATGCAACACCTATTACAGGAAAACTTGCTCACTCCCACCCAGCATGGCTTTCGCCCACAACATAGCACTACAACTGCCCTAGTATCCTTCACCTGTACTATCTCTATGGCAAGAGACAACAATAAACTTATCTCTTGTCTTTTTCTCAACCTCTCTAAAGCCTTTGATACTGTCTCCCACTCACTCCTTCTAACCCAACTGTCTAACCTCAACTTCTCCACTGCTACTCTTGCCTGGTTTTCCTACTGTGTCTCTGATCATAAGCAATCAGTGAGATGGCTCTCAGCTCTCTTCCATCCTCTCCCAGTAAAGCTGGGTGTCCTACAAGGATCCATCCTTGGCCCACCACTCTGTAATATCTTCATTAATCTTCTCTATACCTCCTGCCCCCAGTCAACCCGCATGCAATATGCAGATGACTTTATAGTCATCACCATCCCTGATACTCCCTCTGATCTTATCTCTGCTACCCAAGAATCCTTTAACTCTGTTGAAACCTGGATTTCCCAAAATCAGCTTATTCTTAACCCCAAAAACACAAAACTCCTTCTTTTTCTTCCTAAAACCCTCACCAACCTCAAAACCAGTTTTTCCGTACTATCCCTTGATAACACCTCCATCACTGTTGAACATTACACAAAACGTTTAGGAGTCCTAATTGATGACCAACTTAAATTTGACTTGCATATAAACAACTGTATCAAAAAACGCATCCAAAACTTGGGCTTCTCTATTGAAACTAAAATTTCCTCACTAACAAAGCAAAATTACTCTCTCTTATGCCTACCTCCCACCTAGCCTATTCTACACCTCTCAGATTCTTACAGATCTAAACTCCACATTACTAACCAAATTAGAGACAACTTACAACAAGGTAGCTAGATTTGCAGCCAACAAACCTACAAACCTCATCATTGTCTTTCCCTAAAACACCTAAACTGGCTTGAGCTTCCCCACCAGCTACTTTTCTCCCAACTCCTCATAGTACACTCAGCCGTTTACCAGAAATCTTACTGTCCCAGCCTATCTCCTCCATATCATATTACAACCCCACCAGGCCACTATGCAGCTCTGACTAAGACCTGCTACAAATACATAAACCCAAGACCAAAACTGGTTGTAACATCTATAACTACCATCCTTCTATATCTTGGAACAAACTTCCACTAGAAATCAGGTCCCTTAAAAATATTAATCAATTTAAAGTTGCAGCAAGAGAATATCTAAAATCTCAGTGGTCCTGCCTCTGTATATAACCTCATTAAACCCTAGACAGTCCAACTATGGCGTATACCTCTACTTTCATGTCTTTTATATTATAAATGCCGCTAACCTGGATATTTATTACTATTGTATAACACTGTAACAGTGGAAAAATGAAATTTCGATATTTGATTGTTTGCTTTAGGTTGACTATCTTCTGTAGTGAAATACTGAAAATTGCATTTTTCTGATTGGTTCTGTGCTGACTGTTCTCTGTAAAACCAATTTTATGTAGTCATTTGTCTTTCAATGTAATTATTGTGGAGCTTTTCTCCCTGGGTCTCAGCTGAAAAAGGGCTACTCCACTCAGTCAGACAATCCTGGTCAACAAATGTAAAATAAAATAAATAAATAAATATATTTATATAGGGTATCATGTTGTGGACAACCTGACAGTTTCATTAAAGAACATAAATGGGGAAACAGGAATAATTTAAAAAGGGGAGACAAAGATGGGAGCAAACAAGAAAAAAATAAAGAGGGTTTGTGCTGATGGAGGTGGAGAGGATGGGTACTGTGTTTTTCCTCAAGAAATTGACCGCCTATTTTTTATTTATTTATTTTTATATGAGACGGTAATCTGGGTGAGAAATAGTTAAGAGGATAATGAGCTAAGCATAAGTGAAGAAGGGCTAAGAAAGAGATCGTACAGGAGTCCTCAGTCCACAGAGCCTCAAAAGCGTCCAGTGCCAAATGGTGGTGCAGTGGGAGACCCTGATGCTGAAGGGGTAGGGGCCTGTGGTGGTACAGTGGCTGGCACCTACTGGGAGACCGTGTCTTCAACACACTGAAGAGAGGCTTTAATAGGCTGAATTCATCTTTCAGCTACTTGCTCCAGCACATCCTCTACCAAGTTCTGAAGCCATCTTTCATTAAGGCTTGCCAGATAATAATTTTAGAAAATGTTATATTTACATTTAGTTAGAAAATTATGTTAACACATAACCCATTTTTTTTCAAAAGATGCATTGATGTGCATACAAATGTTTATAAGTTTCACTGCATTTTTGTAACAGCACTGCAGATAATATTTGTAGTTATATATATATCTTTTTTATGAAATACCGCTGCTTATGCAAAGTTGTTTAATATTGACCCAATGAAATAGTAAAATTAAGAAACGAAGTTTTGTATTTACTATAGAACCATGTCCTTCTCTCCACTACCTGGTCTACCTATTTGGCCAGCTGGTCAGCCCTACATTTCTGCAAATCATCATAATGTTGATGGCACTGCTGTTCAGAGAGGGTGATACCAGTCAGGGATAACAGGTGGTCACACAACTCCTGCCAAATATCTATATTCCTCCTAGTGGTGCCACATGTGCACATCTTGATCTTACCCCAATATGAATCATTGAGAAGGTAGAACATGATAAAGGCCTCTTTGTTGGACCATCTTGGAACACTGCCTTCACATGTGATGCCATGACTTGAAGTGCCACAACAAGAATATAGAAAATATGGCCATGGCTGTATTTCTCAGGTTCAGAGCCTCTTCCTATGCATTGTGACATCACCTTAACCAAACCCAGTTAACTAGCGGGGGCATTACACAAGATATTTATACTACTGGCAAGTTTGGTTTAACCAAAAATGTTTTCTCACATACATTTTTTTTCCTAAAGGAAACCAGTCACCTTTCACTTACATGCTGGATAAAAATTGGAATATATTCAATAATTGTTAGGTATATGATTTACAATTGCTGCTTCTGCTAGTCATTGCATAAGGTGCATTTTGTTTTTTAGTATTATACTTGTATGCTAATTATGTATCTCAAGTAGCACAGCAGCATTTTTTTTTGGGGGGGTTAAATATTATGATGTGTGCAATTTACAAGTTTTAGGAACTTATGAATTATTTGAGCTGCTAAGGTCTAACAGATGACACTAGTTGGTTAGAGATTGTACTTCATGTTGGTGAAAACTGTCATTCAGTTGACTCCATTTTTTAACCATATATTGATTTAAGTTAGTCTAAGGCCATTCATGCATTACTGTGGCAAGCTTGGTTCTGCTGAGTAGTGCTGTGGAATATGGAACTGTTTGCAGTGTGTTCATGTCAGTTTAAGCGTATGTCCAAGGTACACTTATACATTGCTGTACACATTTGTATATTAGTATGAGTTATATATCAATGAAAACAGGCCTCATTTGCATAAAACACATGTAAATGTCCCTGAATTCATGTGGAAAAGTTTAACATCACCATATATTAGTTTGCAAATACTTTAGGAAGGCAGCAAATGCCTTACTATACTGCAAACTTTTTAAAGTAAGAAAATATTTTAAAAAATACTATAACAATTAAAAAAAACTTAAAATTAGTGGAATTAGTAATGTAAAGTTAAGAAATGTTGCTTTTGATGATTGCATATCATGATGACAATAAATGATTGATGGAATTTTCTGTAATTTAGAAGTGCGATTTCAGTACAGAATCAGTGGAAATGATAACTGATCACTGAAAATAATCATTACTTTGGTATCATTTAGTGATGGTACATACATGGTATAAATGTATTCATTTAAATGTGAAGGCAGTGTTAACGACATCAACATGCATGTGTGTTTACAAGGAGATTTTTGAATGAGAATGTTGAATAAAACATGACAGTATTATTAATACATGACAATGGCATAGGGTAGGTGAAGGATGTATTTTCACATCAATTGAATTCACTACAAGTAATATATCTCGATTTTAATTGGCTAAATTTAGATGGCTGTGTATAATTATGTGGTTTCTGTTTGCTAACATTTTTTGTGATGGTGGCAGGCACACTTAGCCAGTGTTTTGTAGTTTAAACTTTTTTACTTTGTGACTGTGGCCCTTTTTTAGCATGCAGTAATGATGAAAAATAAAGGATCAAAGCAGAAAAAGAATAACTTTAGCCATGAAGAAAATTGCATCCTCCTGGCAGCCCTAAGGCTAGATGGGAAACTTCTCTTTGGTAAAGGAGGGCCCAAATATGCTGAGAACACTGAGGCCTATATAGAAATCAAATACTTCTCAACATGAATGCAGTGGGTGGCAGAAATAAGTCATTAGCCTAATGCAAGAAGTGGGCAAATAATATGGCCAGGCAGAATGCAATTTCCCATACAAATTAGTGGGGTGGGCTTTCGATATTTATTCATTTAATACCTGATGAGGAATACCTTCTATCCATCTGTGGGGATGACCATGACAAAGAAGATGGTGGCACAGGAATAATCAGAGGCAGTGTGGGCACAGGTGGACATTACCAATGTCTACAGCAGCAACAGTCATCTGCTTGTGAACATTAGTGCAAAACAGTAACAGTTATTTATGTAGAGATAAAGTAATTTCTCTGTAGCAAACTAATAAGAATGTGTATTATGAGCAATCCAAAAGCATCTCAAGAAACTACAATTTCATGCCCAGTTAAGGATGTTTAAATTGTACATTTTAGCAAATAAAGCCTAGCCAGTCTTTCTTGCTCATTACAGATACTCTATAAACCCATGTGAAATGAAAAAAAGAAGAAATGTACGCTATCTGAACATTTCAGCTATGTAAATAACAGCTGCAACTGATAAAGACTGCACACCAGTAAATAATGTTTTTCTAAGGCACATTCTTTCCTTCTTAACTAGGACCAAGATAGCTGAATCTGCTTTCACTCAAGGGTCCCTGCCCTTTGGCCTACAGTCCTTAGCAGCCTCTTTTCCTCTTTTCCTGCCATAATTTAAAAACTTTACTGAAAAGCCTCTTCCGCTGTGCCTGTAAGTACTTTTCATCTTCATTTGTATTTGTTAATCTTGATTCTGAGCACCCATTTTATAGTTTAATCTTACCCTTTAACATTTCTCTCTCATTTACTTTAATAGATAATACACGTTTTAACTTTTTATTGCTTCCACTCATGCTCCAAAACGTGCATTGTCTTATTGTTATTAAGGGTATATTTAACTTTATTCAGAATATTTCTCCTAAAGGCATGCCAGAAAAGTAGCACTAGAAACTGGAAATTCAGTGCTTGCTAGAGTGGACATATTACAAAATAATATCACAGTCCAATGTTTTAACATTCTGGAATGTGATTTTACTAAATTTCAATGTTATAACACTTTAAAACCTTCCAGAAGGTTCATGAATGACATATCACTGAATACAGTTATCCCAATAAACATTTATTCTTATTATTTCGGACTGCATTACCTCTCTTTGTACATAATTTAATGTACTCTGAAAATGTATAATTTAGTTGGGATTCTAATTCTCAGATAAAGAAATGTGAAAATAGCTGGTATACATTATCATTCTGTACTTTTTTGTTATAAATGCAAGCACAGTTAAATTAATATTATAAAGTTGGGTTCTAAGGACTAAAAAAATAAACATTACTATTTTAGTTTGGGAATATTAACCTAATTGCCAAAATTTAATTGCAATACCATATTCCTTATTGTGAGAGAAAATCACAGCAGAAACATATTTCTTCTACTGACTCTGATGTGATCCTGACAGAAGTCATGATAATTTCTGATGCTTTTTTTTCACTACTTGAAGAAATTATAACATACAGCATCATTGTCTTAGCCATCCCTGCAAAGATAGATAGATAGATAGATAGATAGATAGATAGATAGATAGATAGATAGATAGATAGATAGATAGATAGATAGATAGATAGATAGATAGATAGATAGATAGATAGATAGATAGATAGATAGATAGATAGATACGTAGATAGACTGATAGATTTATATATGGAGAGAGAGAAAGATGTATATAATTCTGGTAGTTGTTTAAAGGATTAAAGAACTGTTTATAAGCTCTTTCCTGTGGTCCAGAGGTGCAAGGTTTGATTCCCTCAGCCTCCATTGCCCACTGTGTGACTCTAAGCAAGTCACTTAATTAGACATCTCTCCTAAGCTGAGTGTGAAAAAGGTCTATGGAGATCACTGGTCTACCCTGGAAAACAAAAATAAATGCACACATGTAAATAGAGATATAAGTACAAACACACATGCACTACACTGGCTGTATTATAGTAAGGCCTAGTCAGGGATTCAAGTTCTTTAGCTGGTAACATGTCTGTTTTGTTAGACATCACCATCAGACATTGTATGAAACTGAGCATGATCTTTAAATAATCCCTTTTCAACATTCTGGATCTCATACTATGCTAAGTAGCACAATATTTCAAAGACAGGGATGTGAGGCTTAGAGTTAATATGAATTCTTCCCTGAGGCAAAATATAGGCCACAAATGGGTATGTTGCAAAGGATCCAGAAAGAAGACTTGTCAATATATTGTCAGGCAAGTAGTAAATAACTACCTTACTCTTCCGAAGATGTAAATATAAACCCTCTAGTCCACCTGACTCCCATACCATATATTTAAGGTTGTTACTTCTGCTTAGAGTAGCTCATCTTATCTCCATTAATAATTGTAAGCTAAGGCTCATATGTATTGTATTCATCTTTTCCCTGACGTGATGTCAAAAGATTACTCATTACTAATGACCACCTTCTCTTATATCTAGGTTATACATTCAATTTCCCCAAAATTATAACTGTAAGATTGTACCTGTGTCTAAGGAAGAGGCCCTTCCTCTTCAGCAGGTGTTATCTTACAACTGTAATACAATGTTTATGTTTATTGTAATAATATTTATTTACTTTATTGTAATAATAAAGTAGCACAGATCTAACTCAGAGAATTCCCTCCTCCCCGGTTATAATCATATGACACTACTTGTGTGCAAAACCAGTTCCCTTCTATTCCTTGTGATGGTCATTTTCCCATGTCCATAATACTACCAGCAGTTCTATACAGAATTACATCATTACATTATTCATAGCTAACATACCCAAACAGTTTGTGGGTGAGGTGCTTACACAGTGTTTATTGTGCGTGCACGACACACACACTTATATGAAACATCATTAAACCATTGTTTGCCAAAACTAATGTTACCTAAAATTCATAACAAAAATTGCAAGATGCCAAATCAGACACAACTGATATCATATTAGTGAATGTTATTTTGCAAGCGAAAGGCTCTCTACATCAACAATCTAGGGGTTTTCCCTGCACCTATACAACATAAATATCCCAATGCCAAGGGCACGTAACCTAAAGGAAAATGTAATAGTAACTTTGTCCTGTCTCTTTTTGACCCAGCCATCAAAGCCCGCAATTCAAAATTAGATAATTCTGCCATGCTAGGGGCATATGCAGTAAAGTTCAGGGACAAGTGCTGTGTGGAACACTGATAATTCAGCTATCCATGAGGGTTGCTTCATCCTTCACTGGCATCCTATCAGTTAAGGCCTGTTTTAGTAGCTCTAACCCCTCTCTGGTGATGGCATGAGCAAGTTCATCACTGCAGGGACTGTCTATATATTATTATTCACAAATGTATGTTCCTTTGCAAACACTATCAAGGGCTAACAGCATTGGCTTAGATCACTGCAGACAACTACCTCTACAATTCCAGCAACCTGCTTACCATGCAAGCTTCCACTTACACCACAGCAGCAGAACTTGCCATCTAGGAAACAGCCCCCGTGCCCATAGGTGTGTGGAGGGGCTCTACCCATATCCTGGCAAGCTGAAATCATGTCATGTCATGCTTGGTTCTTCCATTGCCTGAGCTGCCAGTTGAACTCAGGTCTGGGTCCCATTAAAGGCTTCAGCCTACTGCACTACAAATCAAGACTGGAGAGGAATATCCACTGAGGTGATGCAGAAACCATAGGATGGGTGGGCTTGACCACTCAGCAATACATTTGTTTGACATATTTGAGTTATTTCATAAAGTTCAGTATTATGATCTTCAGTGAATAATTTCTGTAGTTTCAGCAAATTAAGTTAGATATGTAGTAATTATTCTGGAACAAAGTGAATGCACATCCAAAGACCTAGAAGACTAAGGATAAAAAGATCTGCATGTGTAAAGTGGGGGAGGTATTAATAGAGGCTGAAGAATCACTTGACCACCTCTTCACAATCTATGTATCTGTCCCTCTATATGTGTGTATGTGTGTGTATAAGCATGCAAACAACAAAGAATGCAGTGCTTTTACACAATTAATGGAGTAGTTGCCCTTAATGTTACAGTGGCTTGCAGTATGTCGTAATATTATTACATATTGCGCACAGTTTGGGGGAGGGGGTACAATAACCATTATAAAGATCACTGAGTGCAACGGAATACTATTTGACACTTTACTATGCACTTATATGTCAGTATAAGGGACAGAGTGGTCACAAATCAAAACACTACCATTCTTAAGTGACCAATGGCTTCTGTTTTAAGGAATGTCTATGACTGCTAAGGCAAATCTGCTCATCTGATGGATAGCATTATCTTATATTGATATATTTACTTAGATCTAATTGCTAATATTTCAGTCTTTGGCTGGACTTAGTTTTGAATATATAGATGTCAGCCAATAGTATCCATGACGCCCCTGCACTGGCCCAGTAATCAAGGAGCCTCAGTCCTCAGCACTACAAGCCAGTGAGGGAAGTACACATTGGGAGGATGACAAGTACACACACACACAGTAAAGTACAATTTCCTTTAAGAGCACACAGAGATCACACTCAGTCTGGAGCTGGTTTATCTCTCTTTCTCCAGATGCCCAATAAGACTCCCCAATGGCACAGCTATCGGGTTAAGATCTCAGCTGAGTGGCCAAGTTAAGACCTCCAGCACTCTCTCTGTCCAACCAGTGTTTTGTGTCCCTGCCCAAGTAGCTGACACACACACACACACACACACACACACACACACACACACACACACACACACACACACACACACACACACACACACACACACACACTTTGAGATTTGATTGATATAGAAACACACACACACCTAGGAAAGCCTGGCACAGGTTTACTAGCTATGCCCCCTTCTGCCCAGACTATAAGGTAGTACCAGCTGCCACCAGCCACCCTTAATTATCAGCTACTTTTAAGCCCTTTACCAAAGGGTGCCCAATCTTGCTGTATAATGTTACTATTATCCAAATTGTAAGTGTGACAAAGACTTGAAGGCTATTTAGGAGTGACCTGTACAGTGTCACCAGATACATATGCAAGTACACTAAGAGTTAAATATCTCTAAACAAACCAGCCACAATTAAAAGGTTTAAATATATTTAATAATAAATAATAAAAGAACAAGACAATATTCAATAACTCAGCACAGTGACTACAGAGTTTAAAACAACATTGCAGGACAGTCTCAAATAAATACAGAAAACATCTAAACTAATTGTACTATATTCCTCTCTCTAAGATAAATCATTGTAATCTAGTTACTTACTATTAGCAAGGCAAGTGCTTTACTAGAAAGGCTCACCCAGACTCTGCTACACTTTGCTGTGAGGGAAAGGTTAGTTTGCTTTTTATATGTTGTATTACTTTATTGCCTTTTTCTATTTTGAATACTGTGATTTGTTTTATTTACCTTGTGTTTTAATTGTATTCTGCTTTTAACTGCATATTAAAACTTGAAAAGAGACCACAGCTCTGTCTCATGTGAGTCAGGTAGACCTTTTCCCCACCCTCCCATCTAGTTACTGTAGTGTTCTTAAACACCACTGTCTTTCTAGTTGCCTTCCCCTTATGTTAATTTGACCATATATTTCATTTCGTCTCTGTTTTTATTGGCTTGTGTGAGTAAGCACAAAATTACCATTTTGTGAAATCACTCCCTTTCAACTATTTAAATTTATTGGACATCCTACTGTATTCCATAGTACCAGAATACAAAAGTGACCAACCTCTTTCAATCTATCTTGCTGTTTTAAAAATAGTGACTCTCCACTAAAACTCAACTTTTTTAGACAGATAAAACTAAGTTATCTACTTTCTCATCTAACTACTCTAGTGCACACTGCAGTCTTTAGGATAAACCTTTTTTTTTCATCTTACCTTTAAGCATCCCAGTGACTAGCACTTGCTTTGAAACCTGCTGGAAAGCACTAGGAAGTCTTAAAATGATACAAGCACTCATACTCTCCTTGTTAATAAGGAAACATTAATCATAGGCACTAAACAGCCTACAATTGCAAAGTACCTTGTTAAGGTAAGGGAAAACAGCTCTTGTACTTCACAAAAAAAAAAGCACCAAACCAGGCATGTCCAAGGGTTAGCTTCCGGTGATTTCTCCTGTCCATCTGGTAAAGCTGGGCATACTGGGGCAAAGCAGCAATTGCCTCATGTACACAGACAACCCTCTCCTCCTACCACCCAACACTACAACATGCGAGAGATGCACTTACATAGCCAAACTGGAAGCAAAGCTCTCTCCACCCAAGATTGTGCTAGACAGTCAAGAGGAGAAGGTTAACACCTGCACTACACCTCAAGCAACACATAGCCCTTCTAAACCCATACCACCAACACCCACACAGAGCAACACTAAACCCACATATGTGGAGGCCCTTAACAGTAACCTGCCCAAGCAGCAAGGACCTCCAAAGCTGAAACACAACCAAACACCAATCACAACTAAAGTGTCACATAGCTCACAACACCAGTGTGCCACCCAACAACAGTCCCTAAGGCAAGAAAACATACCCAACACTTTAGCTATAGGTGACTCTATAGTCAGGCACACTGATGTTCCACTCACCAGGCTGAACAAGGAGAAAATTACAGTCAGCTGCCTGTCAGGTGCCAGGATCCACCATATAATGCATGCACTCAAGTCACTCTACAACAAGTACAAATATGACTCTGTCATTGTCCATGTTGGAGTGAATAACTTGAGAGATATCTCCCTGGACTACATGAAAAGAGACATGGAAGCGTTCTCAGATCATGTTGCCCAAGCAGGTATGACCCTAGCCCTGAGTAGAATCCTGTCTTTGCCCAGAATGATACCACAGTATCAGTACAAAATGATTGACTTCAACAATTGGCTAAGCTTCTGGTGTCATTCAAAGGGATCCAGTATTTGTCTGCCTAGGACGACATGATCGACAGATCACACTGCTTTGACAGAGATGGTCTGCAACTGTCGCTCCTGGGATTCAGGTTACTGGTTAATGCTTTTGCCACTCCTATAGTGCCTTTTTTAGGCAAAGTTCAAAGGACAAAACCACCACCATAACAAGTACAAGCATGCAAAATCCGAAGGTAATGCTACTCAATGCTAGAAGTCTAAACCTCAAAATGCAATCTCTCGAGGCACTCTTAAAAATGGAGAACATCGATATCTGTGCAGTAACTGAGACCTGGTTCAAGACTCCAGAGAGCACCCCTACAATACCAGGCTACAACTCTTACCACACTTTTCGGCCACCAAACCAGGACCAAAACACTAAACGTGGAGGAGTGTCCATATTCACCAAGGATATTCACAACACCAGGCTAGCTGCCCAACACAATGTGTCTGAAATTCTCCAGGTGCACCTAACACTAGGTAGGACTGCAATCCAAATTGTAGCTTGCTACAGATCCCCCACCATGCCCCAAGATTCTCATTACACCTTTCTAAACATACTGGAAAATATTAAGGTACAACCAAACACCCTAATACTGGGTGATTTCAACTACCCTGCCATTAACTGGGAAAACGACTCATGTACCAACACCTTTGACCAACTGTTCTTGGAATTCATAAATTCCAATGCCCTGGATCAACTAATCCTTAGTCCCACCAGGGGCTCCAATATCCTAGACCTGATCATTACCAACATGGGAAATCGATGCTCCACACCTATGGTCACCCCTCGTTGGTCAGGTCTGACCATAAGCTAATCACCCTTGACATCCACATCCCATCCCCACCCCCCAGTAAGGAAACCTCCGTAAAAAACTTCTCCAAAGCCAACTTCATGCTATTCAAGTCAGAAGTGACAAACTTCATGACATCCATGCAGATGGGAACTGAATGTTTGACTGCTGAATCCTACACTAAGGCACTGTACGAGCCCATCCACTTGTGCATGAATCGTGCCATCCCCAATAGAACCAAGATGCTCTCCACAAAAAAAGGAAGCCAATCTGGTGGTCCCTTGCCATAAACAAACTTTACAACAAAAGGAAGAAACTGTTGCAGAAAAGAGGAAAATCCCAGAATGCAAAACGCTCCCTTACCAGCCTCAGTAAGAAGCTGAGATCCCTCATAAAATCCTCCAAAGCTAGTTACAAAAATAAAATTGCCAAAGATTCCAAAGACAACCACAAGGCATTCTATAGCTATGTCAAGAATCTAAATGGCAATGCTCAGATCTGCTCTGAGCTACAACAGAATGGCATTAAATATACTGATCCCAAGGATATTGCCAATATCCTGGCAGACCGATTCAGTGCAAACTTCACCCCCCTCTCACCCCCTAAAGGACCCATCTCAATAATGAAATATTGCTAAATTCTGGTAATAACGGCCACACAGGTAAAAAACGCATTCTCCAAAACTAAGAATACAGCATCCCTGGGACCAGATGACATCCCAGGCTGTGTACTGCATGAACTACAAAATGAACTGGCACCTCACCTAAGTGTCATGTTTAATCATAGCCTCACCTCAGGCTTCATGCCCACTGAGTGGTGCACAGCTACTGTTATCCTACTCCACAAGGGGGATCTACCTTGGATACCAGGAATTACCACCCCATCAGTCTGACGAGCCTGATCTGCAAGGCCATGGAACGTATTATCATGGAACTTACAAACAAAGACATTGCCAACCTTCAAACACTGGACCCCATACAGCTTGGGTTTGTGAAGGGCCAATCTTGTCTCCTGAACCTGACTGACTTCTTTTAATCAGTCTCAAGAGCTGTGGACAAGGGTAAGGTGGTCCACACAGCCTATCTGGACCTCAGCAAGGCCTTTGACACCATCCCCCACTCTGGAATCATAGATAAAAATACTAAGTTGGGCATTAATCCCTACATCACTCGATGGGTTGCCAACTGGCTTACTGAAAGAACCCACACTGTAAAAGTAGCCAACTCCAAATCTAGCTCCAGACAAGTGACAAGTGGTGTACCTCAGGGTTCAGTCCTGGGACTGCTCTTGTTTGGCATCTACTTCTCTGAAGACCAGGCCAACACTAAGGGACTCTGGCTAACAAAGGTCACAGATGACTGCAAACTGGGAGCCATTACTTAATCCCCAAAAGATGTGGATATTCTAGAAAAGGGCCTTACAGAATCATATGCTTGGTACCAGATCCATGGGCTTATGCTCAATGCCAAGAAATGTATAGTTATCCCCTTTGGGAAAAAACATGTACCAGTGAATTATCACATAGCTGGCAGTACACTAAACACCGAAAGTGTGATAAGAGACTTAGGGACACAGGTGGACAGTGGTCTCACCTTCGATAACCACATCACCACAACAGTCAGGAAATTCTTCTATGTGACACACCTCATCATTAACGCTTTTCATCCAGAAAAAAGGAGGTCATTGTCCCACTGTACTCATCCCTCATTAGTCCCATTATAGAATACAATGCCGCGTTTGGTATGTACCTCTCAAGACATCTGCAACAACTGGAAAGGCTGCAGAAATACCTCACTAAAAGAATCACAGGCCTAAAGCAGATGCCCTGTGCTGACCATCTAAAAAAATTCCACCTATACTCTGTCACATGTCTACTCAGAGGTGATCTCTGCTTAACATACAAGGCCATGTCAAACCCAAAGCTGTTGGACATGCTACATTTAAAGAAATCCCAATCTCTCAGAGACACATATTCCATGGATCTAAACCTTGTCATCACAATGAACAAAACATGCTGGAGGGATACGTTCCTGACCCAGAGACTCCCCAGACTCTGGAATATACTGTCCATACATGTCAAGGAAAGCACCTCTTTGGCCCTCTTCAAAAGGAACCTTGATGATTGGATGGGAGATAGGAAATTCACCCCGGGGATCATGTTAGTTGCCTTGCTAGACAGGGGTCCAGGGAAGTAAATATTGTGGGAAGAAATAGCCAGGAAATTGTAAAGGCTAGGCTTGTATAAGCCCTAGGGCCGATAGCCTAGTACCAGCCTATGAATCTATGACGAGAGGATGTTGTCAGATCTAAAGATAAATACAAATTGCACAGACTCACTCTCTGAGATAGTTCTTAAATTAATAATACACATTACTGCTGGGTTAGCTGGGATGACATCACTCTTTGTCACCTGCCTTCAGTTCTCAGACTAACATAAACTTAGAATTTAGCAGCTCTGTGTCACAGGTGCATATCTCTCAGACGTTTGCCTAGAACTGGAAGTCGTAAAACAATTAAACGCTCTTACATTTGAAATCTAGTAATTATTTCTGTTTCAAGAAAATAGGAAAACCTCTAGCTCTGGATATTGTTTCTGCTCTGAGCTGAAACAGAGATAACAGAATCATAAAACAATTTCTGCTTATATTCTTGAGGTTTTGCAAGTTAACTCTGTATGTTCAAACTTCTACCATTGCAACACACATCTGCACAGGTATATAGCTTTTACACATTTCTGTATTTCTCCAGTAAGATACACTGTGGTTAAATTCCTGAAGCTCAGCACATAACATATAGGTTCATAGGTTCATAGGTTTATACTAGGCTATCTGCCCTAGGGCATTTATAAGCTTAGCCAGAGTGTGTCTGGCTTTCGCCACCCATTTTAAATGTATTTTGCTATGCCCTTTTTCGAGGTTAGTATACTGTGCCTCTAACAGTGACACAGAAGTGATACCCGGGGTAAACCTATGATCTCCCATCCACTCATCAAGATTCCTCTTGATGAGAGTCAATGAGGGACTCTGCCTAACCTGGACTGGGATTTTATTCCAGAGTGAAGGGAGCCTCTGGGTTATGAATCTGTCCCTCCAGCATGTCCTATTTATTTCAGTGCTGAGGTTCAAGTCTCTCAAGCGCATAGCTCGATGGGAATTGGATGTTCTGGGGTGCAGCATGTCCATTAATTCTGGGTTGGACATGGCTTTATACATCAGGCACAGATTGCCTCTGAGCAGGCAGTATGCCACCGAGTAGAGCTAGAGTTTCTTTAACCGGGCAGCATATGGCATCTGTTTGAGCCCTTTGATCCTCTTGGTGAGGTACTTTTGGGGTCTTTCCAGTTGCTGCAGGTGTCTGGTAAGGTACATCCCAAAAGGGGCATTGTACTCAATTATGGGCCTGATGAGCGATGAGTAAAGAGGCATGATGACCTCCCCTGATCAGATGTGAATCCCTTCATGATTAGGTGGGCTATACAAAATGTTCTTCTAACCACTTTGGCCACATGGTTGTCAAATGAGAGATTGCTATCAACTTGGGTCCCCAGGTCACTAATTACTTCTTCTGTACTTAATGAATTACCACCTATGTGGTAATTTGTGGGCACTTTGTTTTTGCCAAAGGGGATGACTATACACTTTTTGGCGTTTAGCTTGAGGCCATGGCTCTGGAACCAGTTGTCTGTTTCTACGAGGCCCTTTTGGAGGATGCTTGTGTTGGCTGGAGAGTCGATTATGGCACCCAATTTGCAGTCATCTGTGAACTTGGTCAGCCACAGTCCTTCCGTATTGGCCTGTACCTCTGAGAAATATATACCGAACAAGAGAGGTCCCAGGACTGAGCCTTGTGGGATGCCACTTGTAACTGGTTTGGAGTCTGACATGGCTCCAGCAATTCTAACCATGTGGGTTCTGTCCTTGAGCCAGTTTGCAACCCATCTAGTGACATAGGGGTTTATATTTAAGCTGCTGAGCTTATCTATAATGCCTGAGTGGGGTATTGTATCGAAGGCTTTTGCGAGGTCCAGGTAGGCTGTGTAGACAACCTTCCCCTCGTCAATGGCCTTGGTGACTGTTTCAAAGAAATCGACCAGGTTTAAGAGGCAGGATCTGTCCTTCACAAAGCTGAACTGGGTAGGATCCAGTGTCTGTTGGTCCCCAATATCTTTATTTATGAGGTCCATGATGACCCTTTCCATAGCTTTGCAGACCAAGCTAGTCAGGCTTATGGGGCGATAGTTTCCAGGATCCATTGAGGCACCACCTTTGTGGAGAGGGATCACTGTTGCTGTACGCCACTCTTTGGGTACATATCCTGTGGTAAGGCTGAGATTGAACAGTAGTTTTATGTTTGGGTTTAGCTCTTCTTGGAGTTCATGTAGGACACAGCCCGGGACACCGTCTGGTCCCATTGATGCTGTGTTTTTTGCTTTGGAGAGGGCAGCTCTTACCTGAGCATCTGAGATGTCAGGGGGGCAGCACTCTACTGGGATAGATACTTGCCCTTTTGGTGGGGGGGGGAGAAGTTTGCGCTGAACCTGTCAGCTAGGATGTTGGCAATGTCTGTGGGTTTGGTGTATTTTTTGTCATTTTGGACTAATCCTGAGCATATCTGGGAATTCCCACCCAGGTTCCTAACATAACTAAAGAAAGCCTTGTGATTATCCTTAGTGTCCTGTGCAATTTTTCTCTCGAAGCTGGCCTTAGACGATTGTATGAGTGCCCGTAGTTTTTTGCTAATACTGATCAGAGATGCCTTCCCTTTTTGGGATTTTGCTCTATCATGTAGTAGCTTCCTCCTTCTATTGCATAGTTTGTTTATGGCTGGGGTCCACCAGACAGGATGTCTGCCTTTGGAGGATTGGGTCTTGGTTTTATTTGGGATTCCAAGATCCATGCATTCCTGAAGGTGTTCATAGAATGAGTTTATAAAGGATTCTGCAGTCTGGGCCGTATTTTCCACAGGCCCGGGGGCTTTGAAGGATTCCACCTCAGTTTTGAGGAGTGTGAAATTTGATTTAGAGAAGTTTTTCACTGTGATTTTCTGGGCAGGGGGTGGGGTCGGGATGTGAATATCCAGTGAGATTAGTTTATGGTCTGATCTTACCAGTGAGGGATACACTTCTGGTCTGGAGCATAGCGTCCCCATGTTGGTGATGATCAGGTCCAGTATGTTTTCCCCTCTTGTGGGAATGGTAACAAGTTGTTCCATAGCATTTGAGATTATAAATTCTAGGAACCTTTGGGCTAGGGTGTTGGAGCTAGAGTAATGCTACCAGTCTATGTTTGGGTAGTTGAAGTCGCCCAATATAATGGTGTTTGGAGAGACCTTCATATTTTCCAGTGTTCTCAGGAAGGCCGAGTGGGGTGCCTGGGTTTGGGAGGGTGGTCTGTAGCAGACTATAAACTGGAAGGCAGTTTTACCCACTGTTAGTTGCACATGGATAGTCTCTGATGCTTCGTGCTGTGCCACCAACCTGGAGGTGTGGGTATCTTTGATGAATATTGATACTCCCCCCTCCTTTTGTGGTTTGGTCCAAGTTTTGGGGCCGAAAAGCATCGTATGAGGTATAACCTGGTAGTGCTGGGGTGCTCTCAGGAGCCTTGAACCAGGTTTCTGTTACTGCACAGATATCGATGTTCTCCATGCTAAGGAGAGTTTCGAGTGCGTGCATCTTGAGGTTTAGACTTCTTTGAGTAGCATTACTCTTAGTTTCTTATCCCTTGTGATACCAATGGAGGTGGGTTTGTCTTTTGAGCCTTGCCTAAAAAAGGCACTATGGGGGTAGCAAGAGCCTTTGCCAATATCCGAAAGTCCAGGGGTGACAGGTGCAAGCCATCCCTAGCGAAGCATCGTGGCTTGTTGAGCATGTCATCCCTGGCTGACAGGCATTGGATCCCTTTTGAATGACACCAATACTTAATCCAATTGTTGAAATTGATCATCTTGTCTTCATATTGTGGTATCATTCTTGGTGAGGGTAAGATGCTACTCAAGGTCAGGGTCATACGGCCTGGGCTACATGCTCAGAGAGCTCCTCTATGTCTCTTTTCATGTAGTCCAGGGAGGTACGTCTCAGGTCATTCACACCAGCATGGACAATGACTGAGTCATATTTGTACTTGTTCTGGAGTGACCTGAGTGCTTGTGTTATGTGGCAGATCCTAGTGCCCGACAGGCAGCTCACCGTGACCTTCTCCTTGTTCAGCCTGGTGATCAGGACGTCAGTGTGCCTAATGATAGAGTCACCTATTACAAGTGTATCAGGTGTGTTGTTTAGCCTTAAGGGCTGTGACAGTTCGGCACACTGGCTTTGTGAGCTATGTGTTGCACGTGTTTTGTTTTGGGGTAGCGGTTGCTTGGGTGTCTGCTTTGGAGGTCTCTGCTGCTTAGGCAGATTTCTATTTAGAGCATCCGAGTATGTTTTTATGTGTTTATGTGTTTCGTTTGCTGTCGTGGTAGGTCTATGAGAGACTGGAATTGTAGTGAGTGTGGTTTTCTTCTCCTGACTGGTTACGCCAGTACTGAGTTGAGAGAGCTTAGCCTCCAGTTTGGCTATATGGTTGCATCTCTCACGTGTTGGAATTTGTTGGGAGGAGGAGAGGGTTGTCTGTGTACATGAGGCAGTTGTAACATTGCCTCAAGATTCCCAGATTCACCAGCTGGACAGGAGAGGAGATTGACAACTGACCTTTGGACATGCTAGAATAGTATTGGGAATTCCTTTATAATTGAAAAAAGGGCCAATGGGGAACAAGGTACTCAAGGCGAGTTTGTGAGGGTGTAATGCTTTTAATTTTTTAGTGCTGACTTAGTGAGCAAGTGCCAGGTAACTTAAATGCAATGTGTTACAGGTAACTTAAATGCAAAAATGACAAACAGTAACTTTCTTTCAAGTGAAACAAGGAAATAAGTACAGTAAGCAATGCGGATATCACTAGGGATCCACAGAAGCGCTGAAAAGCCGTGTTTTAGGTGAAATTAGCGTTTCTGGGAAATAAGCAAACATACAACAAGCATACAAATAAAGCTAGATTCAGCAGGCCTGTATCTAGTCTATGCTACAGCAAACAAGGTGTACCAATTTCAGTAAGAAACAGTTCAAATATGCAGGCACTATAAGCCTTTAACCAGAAATTCCCAGCTCAGAAGGGCAGAGTCCAGCCTCTCCTCCCACAAGAGTGCAGACCACGAACCTTCTTAATGTAAAATAACTGGCCTGAAGCCCAAGTGCGTAAACCAGAACTAATACACTTTTAGAATAACAGACACTGAGCCCTCAGTCAGCAGTTCCCAACTTAGAAGGATGTAAGCTACCTGTCCTGCCACCACAGTGCAGGTCACAAACCTTCTTAATGCAAAACAACTGGTCTGAAGCCCAAGTACTTAAACTAAAAGGCTTAGAATGAGTTACACCAAGCAGTAATAAATACAATCGAGTACTTTTAAGATGACGCAAAAGCAAAATAAAGTAGGAAGAAACACAAATACAGTAAAAGCAGATAATTTTTTTTTTTTTTTTTTTTGTAAGTGGAAAGAGAGAAAGGAGTAGCAGAAACTAAGCTAACTATAGTTCAACACACACTTCTGCACCAGTAATTTAATATCCATATAACATATAGTTCTCTTACATTTGTAAGACAAGCCTTTGGATCATATTAATATTCACAAATGACATGAAATTATTTACAAAATTCCAGAGAGGTGGATTGGCAGCCCCACAACCCCCCCAGAAAACACAAGCTAGTTTTTTAAGTGACCCTTGAGAAACATTGCTTGAGAGGTTTGAGCATATCAGGGAATACTCTACCCCATTTCCTGTCTTGACAGCCAATCTGCGTTGGCATTGCTATCCCCACTGTGGTGCTGCACTGTCATATTATATGCATGCAACCCTAGGCTCCACCTTAGTAACTTGGCATTTTGCTGGCTGGCTCAGTGTAGCCATGTTAAGGGATTGTGGTCTATAACTGCAGTGAATTTCCTTCCATACAGATAAGGCTGAAGTTTCTGCAGTGCCCACACTATGACTAGGCATTCCTTTTCTACAGATGCATAGCATTCATCCCTAAGTTGGAGCCTATGACTGAGATAAACCACTGGGTACTCTTCTCCCTCTGAAGAAACCTGGCTAAGTACAGCCCCCACCCCATGGTTTGAAGCATCCACCTGCTCAATAAATTCTTTGCTGTAATCTGGACTGGCTAACACAGGGGGTCCTTCCACAGCTCCTTTAAGCTTCTGAAATGCCTGCTCACATGCTGGAGTCCACACTACCTTACCTGGCCTGGTTTTACATGTCAGGTCTGTGAGGGGAGCAGCTATGGTACTATAATAGGGGACAAATTTTTTGTAGTACCCTGCTGTCCCTAAAAATGCCTTCACTTGCTTTTTGGTAACAGGGGCAGACCATGTCTGAAAGGCTTTCCACTATTATTATGCTTTTTTGGGAGTTAGAATACGTCTTTAAATCCAGATTTTGGGAATACGTTACTACGTATTTCAGGTTTTTGGATGACATCCTTTTGGTGTGGAAAGGGACTGTTGAACAAGTCGAGGAATTTATAGATTATTTACATACGACTACCACGTTCTTGGAGTTTACTTACCAATATAATAAGGAACAGATAAATTATCTTGATGTGACTATTACTAAGAATAAGCCGGGAAAGAAATATGAATCTCGGATTTTTAGAAAGAAATGTTTTTCCAATTCCTACGTTCATTTTGAAAGTGACCATCCCTTCTATCTTAGGAGAAATATAGTTAAAGGCCAAATGATTAGGGCCTCTCGCATGACTAGTGATGATGTTTCATGAATCCCAAGTGTTTGTGTTATGCTGGTCTTGGTGCTTTTTATTAAATACATGTTTTTACTCATCGAGTGGCTTACACTATTTTACGGAGCTATATACACTTTGTATTTGTGACTGGCGTGTTGCTGGAGGATACCCTTTATGGTAAATGCAAGCGGACGACTACTTGTTTTATTTCATTTGTTCCTGACGTGGAGGAGTGGTGTTTTTGGTTATATTGTGCAACCGTTAGCGTTTTACGAGGGATCCCAATGGAAACGGACAATTCGCTTTTAAGCCAACTGTTGAAACTTATTCATAGCCATTCGCAAAGTAGTAATGGCTTAGGCAGTCCGACGGACACCAATGAGTCGATACCGTGTGCACAAAGAAGTCCCAAGGAGACCCGGAGGCCAATGATGACATCACGGTTAGACACGGAGGGTGAAGGTAGCAGTTTGAATTGCAACTATGGCTGTGGTGAACGCCCGACTAATTCGGCTCATGGAGGACCATCTAAGGACAAAAGTTCGGGTAAAAACAATCCCCTGGACACATACAAGAACATTTCATTTTCAGAATGGTTGGGAAAATCATTTACCGTGACCTTGCAGGAAAAAGAGAGAGACAAAACCGGTACGGACAATTACAGTTACAAAGAAAAATGTAAGCTACTAGAAAGTGAATTATTTAAATATAAAAACCTGTGTTTAGACAATTGGTACCTGACGCAATGCGTCGAACAAAATATTGTACCAAAAGGACTGAGACTTAGTAAATACCCCAACAACATACGGGGGAATGAAAAGTTGTTTAAAACAATTTCTGATTTATTAAACGACTGTGGTATTGCTATGTTAAAAGCAATGATTTGTAGTAATACAGAAATAATAGAAGACATTAAAACACGTATTGATGTTTTGCAATTAGATATTACCAAAGATTTGTTTTTTACATTGCAAGAGTATAGGGATGTGTATTGTAAAGTGCTTTACGATGTAGACGTCAGTATATCTAAAAACTATAAGAGGAAGTTAGGAAAAATTGAACGAGATTTACATGACTATAGAGAGGGTAAGGCTTATATGGACCCGGGGAAATTTTATAGGAAGAAGGCCTTCAATGGGAAAGTGGCCAACGGTACTTATGGTGTTGGTAAAAGGTTTGAACCAGAACCACACCACTTCCACAGAGCCCAGGGCCAGGACAGGGAACTTAATTTTGGAGGTCCTAATTTTGTTGACGAGAATTATCTAGAAGGCGGTTACATCAGGGAAAATGTACCGGAACCCGAATTCCCTTTGGGGGAAGGGGAAGAGGGAGTGAGACGGTCAGAGAGACTGAAAAAACAGTACCACCCTTTTTCGTACGCAGAAGCAGCAGGGAATCAACACCCGAGAAAGCGAGGGGCGAACAACTACAGATAGGGCCAAGTTCATATACAGCTGGTCCTACTACAGGTGAACAGAAAGACTCTTTAGATACTGGTTGTACGAATGTGTTTTTTGATATAGTGAATACAGGGTGTGGTAGTGAAGTACCAGGGGATACAAACAACACTTATGAAGACAATATTATTCCCACTAAATGTAGAGTTAATGTGGACAATAATTTCTACATTTATAATTTTACTGATATTGAGGTTACCAATGCCTTTTTTGGGCTCTTTACAAAAGGGTTCTCATTTATTCCCATAAAAAAACCAAAAATGGAGGACTTATTACTTGATGTTAAGTTATTTACAAGAAAGCTACATTTCAAGAATAGCTTTGGACAAGGAGAAAATACGAATTTAAATGTTTTTAAAAGGAAAAGTGTATTTAACCCTCCCCTGCAACATGACATTGCTAATTTTGAGAACCAAGTTTTATACATGATCAGGGAGGGATACCATGGAAACGACGGAGTAAAAGAACTGAGTAATTTGTCAAGTGAGGAAGTTACTATCTTGCAGAAGTTACAGGGTAATGACAAAGTTAGGATTATGAAACCTGACAAAGGGGGAGGAGTGGTCCTTATGGACCACTGGGACTACACTAGTAGGATGTTGGACATTCTTAACCAAGGGGATAGATACCGAATAGCATCCAGAAACGAAATGAACATCTGTTACAAGAAAATAGACTACTGGTTAGAAGACAATCTTTTACAGGGACTAATCAACCTGGATCTGTATAATTATTTTAAAGTTTCAAAACCAGTTATTCCGGAAATATTCGGCATCCCCAAAATTCATAAAGATGTACAAAATCCCCCCCTTAGACCCATTGTAACTTCACAGTGTTCAAAGACACAGCCTCTTGCCATATTCATAGACACAAAATTAAAGAACTTCCATCTGAATTACAATCATATATTGGTGGACTCATGGGACTTTCTTACTAAATTTAATGAGGTTCCATACAATGAAAATTTTATTTTTGTGACTATTGATGTCAGAGATTTATTTTCTGTCATACCCCATGATATTGGTTTAACTTGGTTTGAGCATATGTTAGTGGAATTTAATTTTTGCAATAGGACTGACTTTAGGTTAATTCTTGAAAACATGGAATTAGTGTTGAAAAACAACTTCCTCTATTTTCAGGGAGACATATACCATCAGATAGGTGGAGTGGCAATGGGTTCTTCATGTGCCCCCACCTATGCCAATATTATTATGCTTTTTTGGGAGTTAGAATACGTCTTTAAATCCAGATTTTGGGAATACGTTACTACGTATTTCAGGTTTTTGGATGACATCCTTTTGGTGTGGAAAGGGACTGTTGAACAAGTCGAGGAATTTATAGATTATTTACATACGACTACCACGTTCTTGGAGTTTACTTACCAATATAATAAGGAACAGATAAATTATCTTGATGTGACTATTACTAAGAATAAGCCGGGAAAGAAATATGAATCTCGGATTTTTAGAAAGAAATGTTTTTCCAATTCCTACGTTCATTTTGAAAGTGACCATCCCTTCTATCTTAGGAGAAATATAGTTAAAGGCCAAATGATTAGGGCCTCTCGCATGACTAGTGATGATGTTTCATGAATCCCAAGTGCTTGTGTTATGCTGGTCTTGGTGCTTTTTATTAAATACATGTTTTTACTCATCGAGTGGCTTACACTATTTTACGGAGCTATATACACTTTGTATTTGTGACTGGCGTGTTGCTGGAGGATACCCTTTATGGTAAATGCAAGCGGACGACTACTTGTTTTATTTCATTTGTTCCTGACGTGGAGGAGTGGTGTTTTTGGTTATATTGCCTCAAGATTCCCAGATTTACCAGCTGGACAGGAGAGGAGATTGACAACTGACCTTTGGACATGCTAGAATAGTATTGGGAATTCCTTTATAATTGAAAAAAGGGCCAATGGGGAACAAGGTACTCAAGGGGAGTTTGTGAGGGCGTAGTGCTTTTAATTTTTTAGTGCTGACTTAGTGAGCAAGTGCCAGGTAACTTAAATGCAATGTGTTACAGGTAACTTAAATGCAAAAATGACAAACAGTAACTTTCTTTCAAGTGAAACAAGGAAATAAGTACAGTAAGCAATGCGGATATCACTAGGGATCCACAGAAGCGCTGAAAAGCCGCGTTTTAGGTGAAATTAGCGTTTCAGGGAAATAAGCAAACAAACAACAAGCATACAAATAAAGCTAGATTCAGCAGGCCTGTATCTAGTCTATGCTACAGCAAACAAGGTGTACCAATTTCAGTAAGAAACAGTTCAAATATGCAGGCACTATAAGCCTTTAACCAGAAATTCCCAGCTCAGAAGGGCAGAGTCCAGCCTCTCCTCCCACAAGAGTGCAGACCACGAACCTTCTTAATGTAAAATAACTGGCCTGAAGCCCAAGTGCGTAAACCAGAACTAATACACTTTTAGAATAACAGACACTGAGCCCTCAGTCAGCAGTTCCCAACTTAGAAGGATGTAAGCTACCTGTCCTGCCACCACAGTGCAGGTCACAAACCTTCTTAATGCAAAACAACTGGTCTGAAGCCCAAGTACTTAAACTAAAAGGCTTAGAATGAGTTACACCAAGCAGTAATAAATACAATCGAGTACTTTTAAGATGACGCAAAAGCAAAATAAAGTAGGAAGAAACACAAATACAGTAAAAGCAGATAATTTTTTTTTTTTTTTTTTTTTGTAAGTGGAAAGAGAGAAAGGAGTAGCAGAAACTAAGCTAACTATAGTTCAACACACACTTCTGCACCAGTAATTTAATATCCATATAACATATAGTTCTCTTACATTTGTAAGACAAGCCTTTGGATCATATTAATATTCACAAATGACATGTAATTATTTACAAAATTCCAGAGAGGTGGATTGGCAGCCCCACAACCCCCCCAGAAAACTCAAGCTAGTTTTTTAAGTGACCCTTGAGAAACATTGCTTGAGAGGTTTGAGCATATCAGGGAATACTCTACCCCATTTCCTGTCTTGACAGCCAATCTGCGTTGGCATTGCTATCCCCACTGTGGTGCTGCACTGTCATATTATATGCATGCAACCCTAGGCTCCACCTTAGTAACTTGGCATTTTGCTGGCTGGCTCGGTGTAGCCATGTTAAGGGATTGTGGTCTATAACTGCAGTGAATTTCCTTCCATACAGATAAGGCTGAAGTTTCTGCAGTGCCCACACTATGACTAGGCATTCCTTTTCTACAGATGCATAGCATTCCTCCCTAAGTTGGAGCCTATGACTGAGATAAACCACTGGGTACTCTTCTCCCTCTGAAGAAACCTGGCTAAGTACAGCCCCCACCCCATGGTTTGAAGCATCCACCTGCTCAATAAATTATTTGCTGTAATCTGGACTGGCTAACACAGGGGGTCCTTCCACAGCTCCTTTAAGCTTCTGAAATGCCTGCTCACATGCTGGAGTCCACACTACCTTACCTGGCCTGGTTTTACATGTCAGGTCTGTGAGGGGAGCAGCTATGGTACTATAATAGGGGACAAATTTTTTGTAGTACCCTGCTGTCCCTAAAAATGCCTTCACTTGCTTTTTGGTAACAGGGGCAGACCATGTCTGAATGGCTTCCACTTTGGCGGGTTCTGGCCTGATCTTACCACTACCCACTCTATGTCCCAGGTAGGGGACCTCTGCTATGCCCACCTGACATTTGGTGGGCTTAATGGTCAGCCCTGCCCTTTGTAGTCTTCCCAGCATCTCCCTGACATGCTGAAGGTAGTCTTGCCAGGACTGACTGTAGTTGGCAATATCATCTAGGTAATCAAGTGCAAAATCTCCTGTTCCTGCTGGGATATGATCTACAAATCTCTAGAAAGTCGCTGGGGCATTTTTCATCCCAAACGGCATCTTTGTGAGCTCATACAAGCCAAAGGGAGTCACAAAGGCTGACCTCTTTCTAGCACTGGGAGTCAAGGTCACCTGCCAATAACCCTTGATAAGATCAATAGTGGTAAGGTACTTAGTCCCACCCAGCTGCTCTAGGGCTTCATCTGTCCTAGGCAAGGGGTAAGCATCTGACTCTGTGTGACTATTTAATTTCCTATAGTCCACACTTAACCTGGTCCTGCCATCCTTCTTTGGTACCAGCACCACTGGAGAGGCCCAGGGACTGCTGGACTCCTGAATTACCCCTAGTTCCAGCATTTCCTGTATCTCCTTCCTCAAAGTCTGTTTCACTCTCTCAGACACCCTATAAGGGGCCTGCTTAATAGGCATTTGGTGTCCTGTATCCACATGGTGCTGCACCAGGTGGGTGCACCCTGGTTTCCCAGTGAACATGCCCTCAAACTCCTGTAACACTGTTTGGATTTCTTGAACCTGGGTAGGGGATAGCTGCTGGGACATTGCTACCCCTTCCACTGAGGTGTCAGTCCGAGCCTCACTGAAGATATTAGTCACCAGATCCCCCTCAGACTTCTCCTGCAATCCACTGCAAATACTCACCACAAGGGCCTCCATATCATGGTAAGATTTCATCATGTTAACATGGTTTAATCTGTGCCCCTGCATCCTGCCTAGCAGTTCTACCATGTAGTTAACATCACCGACCTTCCTTACCACCTTGTAGGGCCCCTCCCAAGCAGCCTGCAGCTTGTTGTGTCTGACAGGAATGAGAACCATTATCTGCTGCCCTACAGCATACTCTCTAGCTTGAGCATTCCTGTCATGCCAGACCTTTTTCTGCAGTTGTGCTTTTGCAAGGTTCTCCTGGGTCAAGCCCATGAGTTACCTAAACCTTGTCCTGAGGTTTAGGACATATGCCACAACAGTCTCCTTGTGGGATTCACACTCATCCTCCCATTCATCTCAAATTAAATCTAGAGGTCCCTGCACCCTATGCCCCTACAGCAACTCAAAGGGTGAAAAACCTGTGGATTCCAGGGGAACCTCTCTGTAAGCAAACAGATGGGGCAAATATTTGTCCCACTCCCTCTTGAACTGGTCTGCAAATGCCCGTAACATGGACTTCAGTGTAGAGTTTAACCTGTCAACAAGACTATTAGTCTGGGGATGGTAGAATGTGGTCTTTAGGTGCTTCACCCACAGTACTTCCACATACAAGCCAGCCAGTCTGACATGAAATTGGCACCTCTGTCAGTCAGTATATCTTTTGGGAAACCTACCCTGCTGAAAATCTCTAACAAAGCACTTTCCACCTTTTCTGCCTCAGGATATCTGGTACCATAATCTACTACCACTAGGATATACTTTTTCCCTGTGGAACTTGGGGTACTCAGAAGCCCCACAATATCCATATCTACCCTCTGAAATGGCTCCTCAATCACAGGCAAAGTCATCAAAGGAGCTTTCACCTTGTCTCCTGCCTTGCTTACTTTATGGCACCGCTCACAGGTCCTGCAATACCATGTTGCATCTCTGAAAATCCCTGGCCAATAAAAGTTCTGCATAATAAGTCTCTTTGTACGTGTTATGCCCATCTGCAAAAGGAATATCATGGGCGATAGCTAGAAGTGTCAGATGGTAGGCTCTGTACACTACCAACTGCTGTATTCTCTCACCCTCTAGCCCTCTCGCAAGGGTCCACTCTCTATACAGTAACACTTTGTCCCAGTATACAGATTCCCCCCTTCCCTTGAGAATCAGGTGCCTCACTTGCTACATCTCTCAGGCCTTGTAATATATGGTCTGAGAGCTGAGCCTGTCTCAACTATCAATTTGTAACCCTTCCCAGCTACTCTTCCACAGGAAGTCTGGTATTCTCTGACAGTGGTACCTCACTGTTAGCCTGGGTACTATTACTCACCTCTTCCCTTGCAATCACTCTGTCCGAGGGAACATCAGTACCCACAAGCAGCTATGGCTCACCTTCAGTCTCCCTCTCTGAAGTAACCACCTCACCAGTCCTGGCTGCAAGTGTGTGGTCTGTCTGGGTCCCCCCCAGGCTACCAGACATACATGCTTGTCTCCAAGCCTGACTGCATGTAACTGCATGCACACATGGTACTGCATTATCAAAATCATTCCCTATCAGGACATCTGCAGGGATATCCTCAAATACACCTCCTTGCTTGCTTTCTTTTCCACCCTCCCAGTCAAGGTAAACCCTAACCAATGGTATTTCAAATGGGGTGCCTCCTAAAGGTCTGACTGGAGTAGACTGCCCAAGCAAGTAGTGCTCCTCTGTAACCACTGCAGGCTTCCCAATGGTTAGGTCAGAGGCTGTGTCTCCCTTATCCATGTCCTCTTTTCCATTCACTAAGATAGGATATAACCTCTTGTGGTAGTTTGGTACCTTTGTTGTCTCGAGACAACCTACTGTTAGCATTTTGTCACTCCCACTTACTGGCTCACCCACCTTTTGTTCCCAACCTTACCTCGGTGGACATCTATATGCTACATGGCCCCACTGATTGCATTTAAAACATTTAACCCTTGGCCTTGGATGTGTACCTAGACTAGTGGCTTCCTCTGCTATTGGCAGACTGTTGGGGCAGTCTGGGCTACCCACCATGGGTTCCCTTAGACCCATGAGCAGCACTGGGTGTCCCTTTCCTGTGCAGTAATGCCCTGATTCCTAGGTATAGGTCTCTCTTCTTCCCCAACTGATCTGCAGTAGTGCATTATCTATCAGCTAACTAGATTCTCATGTCCTCAGGCAAAGTTCTAAGGGCTTGTTCCCTCACCGAAAGGTCTGCCAGCCCTTCAAATGTGGTGAGCTGACATCTACTCACCCACTTATGAAAATGAGTGCTTAACTCAGTAACATATTCAAACACACTTTCATCTGCCTTGCGTCTATGCTCGTGGAACATTTTCCTATAAGCTTCAGGTGTTCATTTAAAAATTCTAGCAAACAGTTCTTTACAACATTATAATTTAAACAGTTAGTATCAGACAGTTTGGAAAGAACAGTTACAGCTTTACCATGGAGTAAGGGGGTCAGGAACCATACCCAGAGCCCTTGGTCAACATTATACTGTTTACATACCTTCTCAAACATATGAATGAAACTATCAAAATTATCCCCCTCTGTAAATTGTGGAAGAAATTTTCTGACCTTTGTTGCTTCTTGGATTTGGTTGCTCCCTTCCCCATTACCTTCATGACTCTGGCGAAGAGTTAGCATCTCCTTTTCATGTTGCCTCTGCCTCTCCTTCTCAGTGTCCAGGTGTCTCAGTCTCTCTGATGCTTTTATTTCCAAATGTTTGGCCTCCAACTCAAGTCTCTTTAATTCCAGATGGATTTTTAAATCCTCTGTAGAAAGGTTGAGCTGTCCATTTTCTGAGAGTTGTACATCTCCACGGCCAGTCTGATTATCCTCCTGATTTCTGTTCTCTGATGCAGCTGTGACTAAAGCTGCAATTCATGTCTGCTTTAGTCAGGTTGGCATGCACCACACTTTTAGCCTGACACATCTCAGCCAAATAGCTCCTTGTCAGCTTGTCATACTCTGCTGACATGCTTGCCTGCTCTCCCTGACTAACTAAGCTAACAAAAATAAAATGAAACAATTATGTTATAAGCTCTGAATGTTCACTGTGTGGCTGATTAAGAGTACAAACACCTTAGTGATCACTGTACACAAGCTTCAATATCCACACCACTACAAGCTAATTAATATGTGATGTGGCTAACTCACCACTATCAACCAATTAATATGTGATGTGGCTATCCCACCACTGCCAAACAATTGATATGTGATGCCTCTGCACTGGTCCAGTTATCAAGGACCATCGATCCTCACCACTAGCACCAGTGAGGGACATGCGCATTTGGAGGATGACAAGTACACACACAATAAAGTACAATTTCCCTTAAGAGCACACAAAGATCACAGTCAGTCTGGGGCTGGTTTCTCTCTCTTTCACCAGATCCCCAATAAGACTACTCATATAGGGTTAAGATCTCAGCCGAGTGGCCAGGCTAAGACCTCCAGCACCTTCTCTGTCCAACCAGTGCTTCATGTCCCTGCCCATGTAGCTGACAAACACACGCGCACACACACACACACACACACACACACACACACACACACACACACACACACACACACACACACACACACACACACACACACACACACACACACACATCTGGGAAAGGCTGGAACATTTTTACTTGCTATGCTCCCTTCTGCCCAGATTATAAGGTAGTGCCAGCTGCCAGATGTTTTGGCATAGTAAAACACTTAAATCAGATTTTACAACTGACTCATGGAATGTTCATTATTCCTAAAATTAGAAGTGATGAAGTGGAATGTACTTACCTAATCCATATTTTATGCTTCCTGACTACAGCAAACTTCTCTTATGACAAGCCAGTTGCATAAATATATTTGTCATCTGCCACTGTCCAGTATTCAGTTGCTGACATTTTGGCCAAGCCCAACACTTTATATAACAGAACTGTATAGACTGTAAAGTCAATTAAGCTACCTTAGAAAAAAAATGGAGACAATTATTGGCTAAAATTACCAGGATGTAGAAGACTAGGAAGTTAAGATAGGATGCTAACTATTTCATTATTTTAAAATATTATTAAGACTGCAAATACAAACTGGCTGACCTGGAGATTCAGTTATAAATACATGTTAAGCAGTATGGAATCTTCAAGAAACTTAAATGATGTTAAAGTACTGATAAGTGAAGTATGTTGAATATATTTCAGATGAAGTGCTTAATGTTAAATATCTCAGGGTCCTGTCCTTTTTTGTTCTGGGTTTTAACTCCAGGGGTAATTTCAGTTACTTAGCTGTGCATTGCATTAACTTCATAAAACGGGTGAGCAGTCTGCACGTCATTTTGAATATGAATTTTCAGCTACTCAAGTTGTTGCTCCAAAGGAGCAATTGTGTTACAAGAGACTGTGTAGGAGTAAACTAATGAAGGTCACTAGTTTTTAGCCAGCAAACATAAATGGAAACCTAGCATTAGAACTTGCAGTTGAAACTCTGAAGATGAATCATCACATTTGCTAATAAAGACTGGAACAATGCTTAATGAAAATATGAAAACTGATACGAATGTGGAGAAAACTATCTTTACCAGATACTCATCTATGGTCCAATCAGCTGACTGAAAAGGCTGCTAGAAGCGTTCAAGCTTTTCAGCATAGCCAGTCAGGATGTGAAAACTTTTAGCATGGCCAGATACAAGTACATAAATGTTCATACATCAAAACAAATAAACTGTGGGAAGAAGAATCTGGTAAATTATAGCAGCAGTAATCTTGAACCACACAGAAAATTGGATAGTTGCTAAAATAACCATAAGGTCTACTTCCCCTACTCTGCCTTGTGAAAATAAAATAAAAAAGGCAGTCTACCTACTAAAGTCCAAACGGGAAGCGAAACTACCCATAAGGTCTACCCCCCACTCTGCCTTGTGAAAATAAAATAAAAAAGTCAGTCTACCTACTCAAGTCCAAACGGGAAGTGAAACTACCCATAAGGTCTACCCCCCCACTCTGCCTTATGAAAATAACATAAAAAAGACAGTCTACCTGCTCAAGTCCAAACGGGAAGCGAAACTACCCATAAGGTTACTATCTCTGCCTAAATCTGTATTCCCATAGTAGGCACTGAACTTCTCTGGGTCCACAGTGCAAGGAAGTAGCTTAGGACTCCACCTTCTCTGAACTATTGAGTTTGGACAGGTTTCACCAGTCGCTAAGTACAAAATTAAATTGAGGCTATCCCTGACTGGAGTTTACAGTTGCTAGTCGCTAAACTGTATCTCATGCTGCTAGTGACTACAACCATCAGTTGCTAGCAACATAATATTAAATATTCCCAAACCCACAAAACAGATTCTATTAACTACTGCCACTTATGCTTTCAAAAGCTAAAAACACTAAGTGCAGTATACATTTTTAAAACAAAAAAAGAAAATTTCTGAAACAGTCAACTGCAGCATAAGCTTTAAAAAGCTAAATAATTGACCAGCAGTTAACTTAAATCAAATAATGGTATAAAGTAGCCTAAAGCCCAACCTTGCAGGCACACACCTAAGTGTACCTCATGGTCTGGATTAGCCCCGCTACGCTCCCCCTCGCTACGCTCAGGCTCACTCTGCGCCTCACCCTGACCCCATATCCCACCCGCCCCTAGGGGCCCTAAATTTATAAATCAACAACCACACCCCCTACCTTTAACCAATCATAAACAGCCACAGCTAACTGCTATCACTCTCTCCCCATCCACCCCACTATTACCCTGTTAATTTCCACCCCTATAACTAACACCAACTAGCTAACCCAAGACAACTGCCATGTTATCCTACAATGTAAGACCACTACTAGCACTCCTATCACTCTTGCTGGTTCTATATCTGTTAACCACTTATGAAAACCAACTCTTTCATGGGTTTCACCACCCCATATCTCAATCCACCACTACTCCAATTCTAAATAAAAATGACCATCAGCTAAACCGCTATCTACCTGTCCCTCCCACTCTTAAGAAATATCAGCTAACCAGGCGATGGTCTATCTCCCCCAAATATAGATATTATCAGAAAATAATTAGCAAAGCCATCAAACATACAATTACTATACAATACAGCCTAATACGAGATGGAGATATCCACCCTAACCCAGATCCCACTCCATCTGTAAAATCTCTCCCCCAAAACACCACTTCCAAAATCTTACCGATAAATAGCCCCAAAAATTCTCTCCAAAGTTGTCACCTAAATATCAGGAGCTTAAATAACAAGGTTCACAACCTCCATGCCCTTTTAAAGTCTATTCACCTGATGTGCACTGTCTTACAGAGACCTGGCTAAAGCCAAGTGCTACTGACAGTGAAGTTATTCCTCCAGGATATAATATACTCAGACTCAATCGCAAGGCTAAGAAAGGTGGAGGAGTAGCAGTAATATATAAAAACTCAGTTGATGTTACTCTAGCCCCTCATCAACCCCCATCATTCAAAAAGGCTGAAATCCTTATTTCTAAACTACAGTTAAGCAAAAATAAAAGTATATTCATAACATGCGTGTATATCCCTCCAGGTAACAACACAAACACCCAAGAAGATTTCTTACAATAGTTTTCCAATAATTTTACCCATGAAACTATGGTGTTAGGTGGATTTAATATCAGTTGGAACAATTGCTCAACCGAATCCCCCATAACCCATATAAACCTTCATGGCTACACACAACTCATCTCCACTCCCACTAGAATAAGCAAAACTAAAAACAAAGATAGTATCCTGGACTGGATTCTTATCAACAGCCATCCAGACCTGTATAATTCTGGTACTCTCCCAGATGAGATGAGTGACCACTTACTCACTTACATCATCAAGCTTAAAACTGTTAATCACCACCTAACTACTTACAAATCAATCTGAAACAACAAGCACTTCAGTGTCACCAATTTCCAAAATGAACTTAAAGCTTGTAACTGGGCTGCACTAAAACATCTTTCACTGGATGATGCTGTAGCACACTTTAACTCCACATTCCTAGCTATTCTAAATTTGCATGCTCCCATGCTCTTAGAGCCAAAACAAAAATGGCCCCATGGCTCACCAATGAAACCAAATCCAAAACTGCTGCAAGAAATAAAATGTGGGACAAATGGTGTAGATCTAAAAACCCATTAGACCAAACTAACTTCCGCAAGCTAAGGAATGACACAAAAAAATCCATATTGCTCGACAAAAAAAACTTCTATCACTATCATCAGAAAAAATATCATAATAATCCACAACAACTCTGGGCAGGTATCAACAAACTGATCTGCCATAGCCAGTCCTCCACTCCTACCCCAGTATCCTGTAACCAAAGATCGCACTCTGAAACTGAAAATGTTTTCAATAATTTCTTCACAGGAGACCATCCAAACTCTAGCCAGCAAACTAACTCACAGCAGCTCCAACTATCAAACACCCCTCGGCAATATCCAACCCTCCTTTAGATTTGAACTGGCATCTGTCACTCCAATTAGATCACTAATTAATAAGCTAAAACCCACCACTCTGGCATCTGACCTCCTACCACCAGCATATCTACAAAAAGCAGCAGATGCCATTTCATACCCTATCTCCAGAATCATAAACTGCACCCTGTCTGAAGCCTCTATTCCCTCAATTTGGAAGGTTTCACACATTATATCCCCTCCACAAAGGGGGTAACTTACTCATGCTATCTAATTACAGACCAATAGCTATATTGTCAACACTAGCCAAAATAATGGAAAAATGTGTTCAAAAGCAAGTTATGTCCTACCTTATCCATAATAAACTACCAGCTAATTTGCAGCATGGCTTCTACCCAAATCATAGCACCACCTCATTTTATCATTCTCTAACTCCATCAACCATTACCGCAACACCAATATGATTACCTCTGCCCTTTTTTTGGATCTCTCTAAAGCATTCGACATGGTGAAACACCAAGTAATTATGCACACCATCAGATCTTTATCATTAGACGACCATGCACTCAGATGGTTCCAATCTTACCTATCAAATCGCCAACAAGCTGTTCTCTGGCAGGGAACGCTATCCACCTGTCTCCCAAACACACTAGGAGTCCCCAAGGGTCTATATTGGGACCACTCCTCTTCTCTGTTTTTATCAACGATATACCCACTGTCATTCCCCAGGTTAACTGCATTCAATATGCAGATGACTCCACTTTAATCTGTGCAGCCACCTCTACAGCCGAGCTTATGGCACTAACCCAGAATACTTTTAACATTGTCAAACAATGGTTTGCAAACCGTCAACTCATCTTAAACCCCAACAAAACCAAGCTGCTTATCTTCTCCCCTACCTGCAAATCCCCCACCCCATTCCTCACCATAACATCTAACAATGGCACACTGATATCCCCAGATGTGCATACCAAGCTCCTAGGAGACACCATTGATAATGCCCTAAAATATGACATCCATGTTAATCAAACTATCAAATCCATTAACAGAAAACGAGGCTCCCTCTATAGAATCAGGACACTCCTCATCCCACTCACCAGAATCTCTGTAGCTCGCTCACACTTACTATACTCCTTACTATATGCCTCCCCACTTTTCACCACTCTAAACATAACCACTCAAAACAAACTTGCTAGCTGTTACAACCATTTTGCTAGGTTTACAACAGGAGCAACCTATAGAACTCACCACTGCCTCAACTTAACTCAACTTGGATGGCTTGAATGGACTAGCTTTCTCCAGTACAACCAACTAATAGTTGTTCATAAAACTCTGAATCACCCAGACAAAACACCTGCACTAAACAATATTATTAACTCATACAGTAACCTAAAATCACTTCGCTCCACCAATAAAAACCTAGTAAAGACTACCAGAAGCAGAAATGTGGCAGGAGACTCTCTATTTACCAATGTCGTTGGCAAGATTTGGAACTCTCTGAACGCCCATTATCCCAGTTCAAAAAAACTCTCAAACTATACTTTCTAAGGCAATGGCAATGTCCATGCTCCAAACCTGACTAGTCGCTATCCTTTAGTAATTATACTGCCCAATTAATCTGTTTTCTAGCCCTCTCTAATGCTCTAATTGTCTTGGCTGCTTGTTAAATCTTAGGAATCTGCGATCTTCTATGAACTTGTTAATGATATAGCTGTACTTGTGCCACTCTGTGAACACATTCTGTATTCAATGTATATTGTTTGTCTTAAACTATGTAACTTGGCTGTATGAACCTACCAAAATCTGTTATCTTTGTTTCAATTTGTAACCGATCATTATGAAACATAATAGCATGGAGCTTTTCGCCTCGGGCCTCCGCTGAAAATGGACATATATCCAGTCGGACTATCCTGGTAAACAAATGTAAAATAAATAAAATAAATAAATAAATAAATAACAGGTTTTGTATTGTTATGTATTCTCTGAAGGATATGAAGTCTGAAACTCAAATGGCTGCCATTATGTATTATTATTTAATGGCTTCAGTCTTCATTGATGTATTAGAAAAATACAAGTTTTATAAGGAACAGACCAAAAATATGAGGCAAAAATCTGGACATTCTGCCAAAATCTGGACAGTTGAGAGGCACAGTACTAGTATGCAAGGAAGAATTTCAAATGGAAGTAACTCCATGTTTTTTTTTTTTTTAAATACAAGGTAATAAATATATCTAAACTCACAGGCACTGCCTATGTGCTCAATGTTTTTTTTTTTCTATAGTTACAGGCTTACAAATGCTATTAGTGATATACAGCTACATTGTAGAAAGCTTAACTTGCATTGTACTGTTCTTCATCTTTCAGCTGCTCCCGTTAGGGGTTGCCACAATGGATCACCTGTTTCCATTTCTTCCTGTCCTCTGCATCTTGCTCTGTCACACCAACCACCTGCATGCCCTCTCTCACCACATCCATAAACCTTATCTTAGGCCTTCCTCTTTTCCTGTTACTGGCAGCTTCATACTTAGCATCTTTTTCCCAATATACTCTGCATCCCTCCTCAGCACATGTCCAAACCAATGTAATCTTGCCTCTCTGGCTTTGTCTCCAAACCTTCCAATCTGGGCTGACCCTCTGATATACTTATTCCTAATGCTGTCCACCCTCATCACACCCAGTGCAAATCTTAACATCTTTAACTCTGCCACATCCAGCTCTGACTCCTGCCTTTTTGTCAGTGCCACTATCTCCAACTCATATAACATAGCTGGTCTCACTACCCTCTTGTAGACCTTCCCTTTCACTCTTACTGGTACTCGTCTGTCACAAATCACTCCTGACACTCTTCTCCACCCACTCCATCCTGGGAGTACTCTCTTCTTCACCTCTCTTCCACACTCACCATTACTCTGAACTGTTGATCCCAAGTATTTAAATTCATCCACCTTTGCCACCTCTACTCCCTGCATCCTCACCATTCCTCTATCCTCCCTCTCATTCACACACATATATTTTGTCTTAGTCCTGCTGACCTTCATTCCTCTTCTCTCTAAAGCATATCTCCACCTCTCCAGGGTCTCCTCCACCTGTTCCCTACTCTCACTACAGATCACAATGTCATCTGCAAACATCATAGTCCATGGGGACTCCTGCCTGATCTCATCTGTCAACATGTCTACCACCACTACAAATAAGAAAGGGTTCAGAGATGATCCTTGATGTAATCCCACCTCCACCTTAAATGCATCCGTCACTCCCACCGCAGACCTCACCGCTGTCACACTTCCCTCGTACATATCCTGTACCACTCTTGCATACTTCTCTAACACTCCCAACTTTCTTCATACAATACCACAACTCCTCTCTAGGCACCCTGTGATATGCTTTATCTAAGTCCACAAAGACACAATGCAACTTTTTCTGACCTTCTCTGTACTTCTCCATCAACACTCTATGAAAAAACATTGCATCTGTAGTGCTCTTTCCTGGCAAGAAACCATACTGCTGATCACTAATCATCACCTCCCTTCTTAACCTAGCTTACACTACTCTTTCCCATAACTTCATGTGGTGAATGATCAATTTAATCCCTCTGTAGTTACTACAGCTCTGCACATCACCCTTATTCTTAAAAATCTGTACCAAAACACTTTTTCTCCATTCCTCAGGCATCTTCACATTTTCCAAGATTTCATTAAACACCTCCATGCTTCCACAGGTATGTCATCTTCCTTTCCATTCTTCATCCTCTTCATAGCTATCCTTACTTCCTCCTTGCTAATCCACTGCACTGCATGATTCACTCTCCACACATCATCCAACTTTCTCTCTCTCTCATTCTCTTCATTCATCAGCCCCTCAAAGTACTCTTTCCATCTGCTCAACACACTCTCCTCGCTTGTGAGTTTGTTTCCCTCATTATCCTTTATCACCCTGTTATTGAATAAAATATTGACAATTATGAAAATAAATCAATCAAAGCCAACACATTCAATTCTCAGCGTTTGAAATTAGAGCAAACCTTGACCTCCAAGTAATAAATGGTTTATTTTAGTTTAGATACATAAAACAAAACTGATTTCTAAAGAGACAGAATTTATAAACCAGTCTCTAAGAATGATATGGTTTAAATACATCAAGCAGTAGAATCTGTATTGTTAGACTTGTTCCACAATAATTCTGTTGCTGTATAAATGTATAGCTTCATGCATGTAGCACACCCAATAATATAATCTTTTTTTGTCATTCCTAAATTGAACAATAGCTCAAGAGATCTCCATTTTAACCAATAATGTTAAAAAAAAAGTTAAGTTTAGTTCACTTTAGACAATTTTCTTAAACTGCCACCTTTTTTAAGGAACCCTGGCATTTTTAAACAAACTACAAATAGTTAACTTTGTTTTTTTCAGTGATAATAATCTATTTGACTACAACAGATATTACTTCTCTTTATACAGTAATTTCACACAACATCTGTATCAACATGATTCATGACCTGAAAGTCTTATACAAGAACATGTTTTAAAGATATATATATTTTTTTCATTTTAAACAAGACCTGTACGGGCAAGTTTAGAGAGCAGTAATAGAGGATGTATTAGTACTAGTCCTTACTAAAAACAAAAATGTTACTTTGTTTAAATCAACTGAAGAAGATTTACAGTGCAAATAAATTTATTCCAGTCAATGAGTGACATGCAGGAATCACCCCTTGAAACGTATCCAGCTTCATCAGAAATTAAGAGAAATGTGCTGCAAGGCAAAATAATGTTTCCACTGCTTCAGTTGGCTCAGATAACCCACAATCCAATGTTGGTTGGCTCAAAAGAACAGGCTGGACATGATAAGGAGCCACAGTTGCCTCTAATCAATAGCATATGCAACTTTTCTTGACAGGTCAGCACACATGAATCAACTGGTTTCTACTAAAGATGAACAATCGGCAAGGTGTTCCCACCTCCAGGAGCTATACAATTTATGCTGCATAGAAAAATGTAATCCGTAAAAGAAGTGAAGTTGAATCAATTAGAAAAGCATGTTTCAATTAGCGCTGTAATCAATTTGTTTAACTATTGCTGCTGTCACTGGATCTAAAGTCTACCATTGCTGTAACAATCACTGCCAAACTTGAATGTTTAACGATAACAGTGAGCTCTACACAAACGCTCACGGGAAGATCGTTAGGTATTAAAAGCAGTGGTAACTGAGGAACACAATTCTAGTTTTGGCTGCTAAATTTATTATTTGTTAATTTATTGACATTTGATTACCTGGAAAGTCCGAATGGGTAGAAGCCCATTTTCAGTGGACGGCTGGGGAGAAAAGCTCCAATTTATTACAAAACATTTTAAGAACAATAATTTTACAATCTTCAAAAATAAAATGAAAAAACATCTGCGATTTAAATAATTTTGACAAATTAGCCATAATAAAAAGTTGTAAATAACTAGTAAAGCACAGTGGTTCCACACAGCAACACACTTTAATAAAATTCAGAACTGGTAATTGCTTTCATGTATTAATACTGCTTCATCAGACCATGGAAAATAGAAACAAACTGCAGTTAAATAGTTATTCAAATACTAATGGACCAATAAGATGCTACATTGTATTCAAGTATTCAAGTAGTAAAGAATATAAACCAATCAACTCTGCCTAACATTTTATCACATCAATATATCTGCAAACACCTACCAGAATTTATAAAAAAGTAATAAAGAAATAGAAATTCCCACATATACACATACTATGTGGGAGAAACATATAATAAATATGTTTATAAGATAAATAAAATAAGTACATATAGGTGCTTCCACTACTAAATACATGCCTAAATTTAACAAAAAGTATATATGTATATCTAATATATATATATATATATATATATATATATATATATATATATATATATATATACATACACACACACACTTATAAATATATATATATATATATATATATATATATATATATATATATATATATGTATATAAACAAATATATATATATGTAAGAAATAACAAATAAAACTAGAGAATTATACCAATGCCTACAGCAGCATGAGCATATTTCAATGTTTGAGAGCTCTGGCTTTCAAAAAATGTTTCAGAGAAACCCTACTATTCAAGTCTGGTGGCGTATCGGCTTGAAAGAAGAGTCTCCATTTTTGTTCAATAGCTTCAGTGTTCTTTCTAAGATCACCACCTCTCTTGTTAGCATATATAATTTCTAGGACTAGAAACTTAAACTTATGTGCTGGACCTTTTTTAGCCACATGCATGGCCAATGCACAACTGTCCTTAACATTTCTAATGTCTCTTAAATGTTCCAGGATTCTGTCCTTAAAAAGTCAATTAGTCTTACCTACATATTGTTACTGAATTTAACTATTACTACTGAATTTAACTATACCACTATAAACTGGGAAAATGCCTCTCAACTGCCCAGATTTTTGCAAAATGTCTAGATTTTTGTCTCTTATTTTTGATCTGTTCCTTATAAAATTTGGGATTTTCTGCAAACCACTAAGGGCTAAAATTATTTTATTTTTATTTTATTTTATTTTATTTATTTTATTTATATTTGTTGACCAGGAGTGTCCGACTGGACGTAGGTCCATTTTCAGCAGAGGCCCGGGGAGAAAAGCTCCACAGTTAAAATAAACAGACAATAGTTACATTGGATTACATAGCGATTAACAATTTACATAGCAATTACTTACAGCATATTTACAGATGAAGAACATAGTACATCAGTAGACAACTAGAATCTTTATCTGTGAAGTACATAACAGACATTAACAAATGTTACAATAAAAAGTTCCTGCTGTATAATAAGTACTAGGCTTATGAGCATCTGAGCTTGCTATAATCTAGGTAGTTAGTGGAGTGGAAAGAAAGGTAGTGGTTGGATGGGGTGGGTGATATTAGAGTGGGAGTTGCAAGGGCATAGCCAGCATGTTTTTAGGTGCGCTTTTAGTAAAGTTTTGAAGTGGGAACATGATGGTATGGTGATAATTGTGGGTGGGAGGGAGTTCCATAATTTGGCTATGATGCAAGAGAATAGTGCTTCACCAGCAGAGTTATTGGCTTTAGTGATCTGCAAGTGATTTTTGTTGCTGGATCGTACTGGTCTGGTGGTGCGATAGGGTTGGAGTAGAATCTGGAGGGATGGGACATTTAGTGGATGGTTTACTCGTTTGTGGGCGAGTGAGAGTTGATACCATTGAAGGAGGTCAGGGAGTTCAAGCCAGCCCAGTTCAGCAAGTGAGAGACACTGGTGACTATGGTAGGATGCCCCTGTGGTGAATTTGGCGATTTTGTTGTAGTAGGTCTCTAGCTCGTTTAGACCGCATTGCCGTAGGTTGGAATATATTAGAGAGGCATAAAGTAGGGTGGAGATAAGGTGGGAATTTGCTATTGAAATCTTTGCTGCTTTGGTGAGAAGTTGCTTATTTCTGTATAACGCTCCTAGTTTTTTGTGGACTTTTTTTATGGTCGTGGATATGTGAATGTCAAATTTTAGTTTATTGTCTATTTCCACTCCTAGTAATTTGGTGTGTTCAGTTGGGTATATAGTGGTGTTGTCTTTTGCTGTGATGTTAAAGTGAGAGTTATTTTGAGTATGTTTGGTGGGTTGGAAGATGAGTAGTTTAGTTTTGTTTGGGTTGAGTATTAATTGGGTATCGGATAATCAAGTTTCAACAGACGAAAAGGCTTCCTGTGTGACTTTTTGCAGTTTGGGTAGGGAATGGGCTGAGCAGATGATGGTTGAGTCATCTGCGTATTGTATGTGTGTGCCATGTTTGGTGGCAGAGGCTAGATTATTGGTGAAAACAGAGAAGAGTAGGGGTCCAAGGATGGATCCTTGGGGAACCCCTATGGAGACAGGTAGTTGGGGAGATATGTCATTCTGCCATACAATGGATTGTTGGCAGTCAGACAGGTAACTCTGAAACCAGTTGGTGACTGATTGTGAGAAGGATAGGTTATTGAGGACAGAGATAAGTTGTTTGTGTGGGACCATGTCAAATGCTTTAGATAGGTCTAGGAAAGTAGCAGAGGAGAGATAGCCATTGTTTTTATGCTGAAGGATAGTGTTAGTAAAGGAGAGTAAGGCAGTGGTGGTGCTATGGTTTGGTCGGAAACTATGCTGAGTATTGGAAAGGAGGTTGTTAGTAAAGAGGTAGTCTGAGACCTGAGAGTGTATGCATCTCTCTAGTATTTTGGAGAGTGGAGAGAGAATAGCTATGGGGCGGTAATTGGTTAGTTCTGTGGAGGGTCCGCCTTTGTGGAGGGGAATTATATGTGATACTTTCCACAGTGTGGGAGCATAACTTTCTGGCAGAGATCGGTTAATCAAGATGGATACTGGGTAGGCTAGAGCATCAGCTGCGATTTGTAGATATTCACTTGGGAGGTTGTCTGCTGCTAATTTGGTGGGCTTAAGTTTAGTTAAGAGTTTTTTTATGTTGGAGGTAGGTACAGGAGAAAAAGAGAAGGCAGTGGGGAGATTACCAGTTGAAGGTGTGGGTTGGAGGGGAGGGGAGGGGGGTTGTGTTGTTTAGATAGTGATAGTATGGTTTGTGTGAAGTGTGTGTTGAATAAGGTAGCAATATTTTCTGAGGAGTGAGGGATGTTAGGAGGAGGGGTACTGACTTTACCTGGGTGGAGGATGGAGTTTATGGAGGACCAGAATTGTTTGGGGCTTTGTTGGGAGGAGTCTAGGGCAGACTGGTAGTATTGGAATTTGTCCTGTTTTAGTAGCTTTTTGACTCTATTGCGTAGTTCTAGGAATTTCTGTCTAGTTGAGGGGGTTTTGGTTTTGCGCAAGTGCTCCCAGGCTTTATCCCTGTTTTTCATTTCTGACTTAGTGGTTTTCTGTAGCCATGGGGAGGGTTGTGCTCACTAAATAATGATTATCCATTACTATAATTTAATTTTTATTTAATTGCTAAATTGTAAACTGCTTTTCATACTGAGACTTGTATTTTCTCTTTGTGAGTGTTCTTTCTATGCTTTTAAAGTGAGGTTTCTGTGTTATGCTCAGCTGGCATAATCTTGATAGAGGCATGCTGTTGTCTAGGCCTGGTAGTTTTGTTTGAGTTTCCTGTGCTTCTGGCAGCCATTTTCTGCTGATAGTCTGTCTTCATTATTATTGAGAGTAACAGGGCCTCCTGATCTTCTGTATTAAGAGTGACTGGGTAATAGCAGGGGCTGAGTAGTAATTTGATCTTCTAACTGTTCCATCCTTACTGGTATATAAACCCTGTGTCTTGAAAAGTTTGTGCTTGTGTTTATCTGGCTGTGGATGGTATTTCTTTACTGAAACTAAGCAAAAATTCCTTAAGATTCCAAGTGCAGGATAAGGTATTTCTTATACTTATTTCACTGAACTGCACTTCTGAAATGGTTATAATTGTGCTATACATTTGATCTACTACATTTTGCACTGTTATAAAGTTTTTTTTTACTGTTTCACTACATTTATGTACTGTTTTATACTGTTTTAACTGTATTTTTCATTGCTAAATACTGTTTCATTACTCTAATTGCATGTTTACTGAATTACTTAACTGTAAACTGTTGTATTGTCTGTTTGTGAGTGCTCTATCTGAGCTTTTCTGTGCATGTTTGATTTTTTGAGGTTTCTGTTTTCTAATCTAGTCTGTTTACAGTTAAAAGCATTCTCTAGAGTCTGCTTGCTCCTTGATCTGTTTAAAACTTTCATTTAGTGGCTACAGCTAGGAACTGTAATAGTTTCCCCACCCACCCTCCCTCCTTAGTGTTGTGGTGTTCTTATACTTGGTGGCTTTGCAGTTGCCCGCCCATACTGTTTATTTGATCTGTGACACTCCTCCCAGTTTAGTGTCATTAGTTCATTCAATCTACTAGAGAACATTTGTGAAGGCCGACCCACTCAGATTCTTAACGTTGAATTAACTTTTGTTCCAGCTTTCTCCATTTCCACTTTACTGAAAATAAAAATTCTAAAAAAAAAAAATTCTAAGCTTGCTTCCCCCTTTTCCTGTAACAAGTCTTGTCCAGATACAGATTTGCTGTATCCAGGACTGTTTGTACACTCCTGAGCCCCCCCCCCACTTAACCAGGGTAAAACTATTCCTGGCACCATAGTCTGCTCTTAAAATTTTTCCTTGCAACTAGCCAGCTTTTTAGTTTTAGCACTCAAATCTGTTTCTTTGAGCTCAGCACTTGTTCAGAACTCATTGTAAGCAGTAAATAAGCTACAAATTACTACAGCACTCAACTTTCCTCACTTGTCCAGAGGAAAACAGTTTTTAGTACTTAATAAATAAGCACCTATCCAGGCATGTCTAAAAGTCAGCTCCGGGTGTTTTCTCCTGTCCACCTGATAAATCTGGGCATCTTGGGACAATGCAGCAATTGCCTCATGTACACGGACAACCCTCTCCTCCTACCACCCAACATTACGACCTGTGAGAGATGCACTTGTATAGCCAAACTGGAAGCAAAACTCTCTTCACCAAAGACTGGACTAGACAGTCAAGAGAAGAAGGTAAACACTTGCACCACACCACACTCATCACATAGTCCCTCAAAACCTACACCACCAAAACACACACACAGAAGCACAAAACACACAACTACATTCTTGGAGGCTCTCAGTAAAAATCTGCGCAAACAACTGAGACCTCCAAAGCAGAAATGCAAGCAACCTCCACCCCCCCCCCCAACATAGGCTCATAGGTTCATAAGTAGGTACTAGGCTATTGGCCCTAGGGCCTATATAAGCCTAGCCAAACAGTACCCTGGCTTTTGCCACCCAAGAAAATTATTTTCCTGTGCCCCTGTCAAGCAGAGCCACAGAAGTGATCCCCGGGATGAATTTCCTATCTCCCATCTAATCATCAAGATTTTTCTTGAAGAGTGCTAATGAGGAGCTTTGTTTGATATAGATAGGTAGTTTGTTCCTGAGTATGGGAAGTCTCTGAGACAGGAATCTATCCCGCCAGCATGTTCTGTTTATTGTGGTGACAAGGTTTAGGTCCCTAGAGCGTGTAGCTCGGAGGGATTGGGATTTCTTTACGTGGAGCATGTCCAACAGCTCTGGGTTTGACATAGCTTTGTATGTGTCACAAATGACACATAGCCCACATACTCAGTGTGCCACTTAACTACTGTCCATAAGGCATAACGTACCCAACACTCTAATCATAGGTGACTCTATAGTCAGGCACACTGATGTTCCACTCACCAGGCTAAACAAGGAGAAAGTTATTGTCAGCTGCCTGACGGGTGCTATGATCCACCACATAATGCACGCACTCAGGTCACTCCACAACAAGTACAAATATGACTCTGTCATTGTCCATGTTGGTGTGAATGACCTGAGATGTACCTTGCTGGACTACATGAAAAGAGACATGGAGGAGCTCTCCGATCTTGTAACCCAGGCAGGTATGACCCTAGCCCTGAGTAGAATCCTGCCATCACCCAGAATGATACCACAGTACAAGGACAAAATGATTGACTTTAACAATTGGCTAAGCTTCTGGTGTCATTCTAAAAGAATCCAGTATCTGTCTGCCTGGGATGACATAATTGACAGACCACGCTGCTTTGCCAGAGATGGCCTGCACCTGTCGCTCTTGGGATTCTGGATATTGGCAAAGGCTCTTGCCACCCCTATAGTGCCTTTTTTAGGCAAGGTTCAAATGACAAATTCACCACCGTAACACGTACAAGCAAGCAAAATCTGAGGGTAATGCTACTCAATGCTAGAATTCTAAACCTCAAAATGCACTCACTCGATGCACTCCTTAAAATGGAGAACATCGACATACGTGCAGCGACAGAGACCTGGTTCAAAGCTACAGAGAGCACCCCTGCATTACCAGGCTATAATTCATACCACACCTTTTGGCCATCAAACCCGAACCAAAACCCTAAAGATGGAGGAGTGCCCATATTAATTAAGGATATCCACACCTCCAAGCTAGTTGCTCAGCATAATGCATCCGAGATTATCCAAGTTCAACTAACTCTGGGCAAAACCGCAATCCAGATTGTAGCTTGCTACAGACCCCCCACTATGCCCCAGGATTCCCACTCCTCTTTTCTTGAATCACTGGAAAATATTAAGGTACAACCCAACACCCTGATAATGGGTGATTTCAACTACCCCACCATTAACTGGGAAAACTACTCCTGTGCCAACAATTTTGCTCAATGTTTTCTGGAATTCATCAATTCCAATGCCTTGGATCAACTTATCCACACCCCCAACAGGGGCAGTAATATCCTAGATCTGGTCATCACCAACATGGGTGACCCATGTACCACACCAGAGGTCAGCTTCTCTTTGGTCAGATCTGACCACAAGCTAATCACCCTAGACATCCACATCCCGCTCCCACCCCCCATTTGGAAAACAACTGTACAAAATTTCTCCAAAGCCAACTTCATGCTTCTTAAGACAGAAGTGGCAAACTTCATGACGGCCATGCAGATGGACAATAGAGGTATGACTGCTGAATCCTACCCAAATGCACTTTATAAGCACTTACATGAGTGCATGGATCGTGCTATCCCTAACAGAACCAAGATGCTATCCTCCAAACAAAGGAAGCCAATCTGGTGGTCTTCTGCCATAAACAAACTCTACAACACAAGAAAGAAACTGTTGCAAAAAAGAGTAAAATCCCATGATTGGAGGAACTCCCTGGTCAGCTTCAGTAAGAAGCTGAGATCCCTCATAAAATCCTCTAAAGCTAGTTACGAAAACAAAATTGCCACTGATTCTAAAGACAACTACAAAGTATTATATAGCTATGTCAAGAATCTCAATGGCAACACTCAGATCTGCTCTGAGTTACAGCACAACAACACTAAATATACAGAACCAGCTGATATTGCCAACATCCTGGCAGACAGGTTCAGTGCTAATTTTACCCCCCTCCCATCCCCTAAAGGGCCCATCTTTATACCGGAAGAATGAAAAGTTCCTGTAATCATGGCTGCACAGGTAAAAACCTCACTCTCCAAAGCCAAGAACACAGCATCCATGGGACCTGACAACATCCCAGGCTGCCTTCTACACCAACTACAGAATGAACTGGCACCCCACCTAAGTACCATGTTCAATCATAGCCTCACCTCAGGCTTTGTGCCCATTGAATGGTGCACCATGATGGTTATCCCACACCACAAATAAAATAGGGGGGGGCCACAACAGACCCCGGGAACTATCACCCCATTAGCCTGATGAGGCCATGGAACGTATCATCATGGAACTCATAAACGAAGACATTGGAGATCTCCAATCTCTGGACCCCACACAGTTCAGGTTTGTAAAAGGCAGATCATGTCTCCTAAAAATGATAGACTTCTTTGAAGCAGTCACCAAAGCCATAGATGATGGTAAGGTGGTTCACACAGCATATCTAGATCTTACCAAGGCATTCAACATCATCCCACACTCTCTGGAATTATTGATAAACCCACTAAACTAGGTATAAATCCCTATGTCACAGGATGGGTTGCCATCTGGCTTACTGACAGAACCCACACTGTGAAAGTAGCAGACTCCAAATCAGACTTCAGACCAGTGACAAGTGGAGTACCACAGGGTTCAGTCCTGGGTCTTCTCCTGTTTGGTATCTACTTCTCTGAAGTACAGGCTAACACAGAAGGTCTTTGGCTAACTAAATTCACAGACGACTGCAAACTAGGAGCCATAATCGAAACTCCTAATGATGTGGACATCCTAAAAAAGGGCTTCACTGAGACAGATGCCTGGTGCCAAAGCCATGGTCTCAAGCTCAATGCCAAAAGGTGCATTGTCATCCCCTTTGGTAAAAACTCTGTACCTATGAACTACCACATAGGTGGTAGTCTACTTAACACCGAAAGTGTGATAAGAGACCCTGGGACACAGGTGGACAGTAGTCTATCCTTTGATGATCACATCGCCACAGTGGTCAGGAAATCCTTCTATGTGGCACACCTCATCACAAAATGTTTCTCATCCAGAAAAAAGAGGTCATTGTTCCCAACTACTCATCACTCATTAGACCCATTATAGAGTACAACGCCCTTTTTGGTGTGTACCTCACAAGACATCTACAACGACTGGAAAGGCTGCAGAAATACCTCACAAAGAGGATTACTGGCCTCAAACAGATGCCCTACACAGACCAACTCAAAAAACTCCAGCTTTACTCCATCGCATATCACCTACTCAGAGGCGATCTCTGCCTAACATACAAAGCTATGTCAAACCCAGACCTGTTGGACATGCTCCACTTAAAGAAATCCCAATTCCTCTGAGCTACATGCTCTAGGGACCTAAACCTTTTCACCACAATAAAAAGTACATGCTGGAGAGATAGAGTCCTGTCCCAGAGACTTCCCATACTCTGGAACAGACTACCTATCTATGTCAAACAAAAATCTTGATGATTGGATGGGTAATAGTAAATTCACCCTGGGGATCACTTCTGTGATTCTGCTTGACAGGGACACAGGAAAATAATTTTCTTGGGTGGCGAAAGCCAGGGTACCTTTTTGGCTAGGCTTGTATAGGCCCTAGGGCCAATAGCCTAGTACCTACCTATGAACCTGTGAACCTATATATTTCAATTTCAGACTTGACATTCTTCAGAAAAGACATACTAATGCAAAACATGTTATTCTAACAATTCTGTACATTTGTAAAAGCAGTATTTAAAATGTGTCCCTGAATTGGGGCCTTTGACCCCCCCCTTTATTTTTGTTTTTCCCAGATATTTTACAATTAGAAATTGAGAGCTATTACTGTGAATCATAAATTACTCCAAATGTGCAAGCCCAGAGATTTCTGGACTTTGTCAACAAAAACATACTGCACCTGATAGATCATACGCCCACTATGAATGAGAACCTACTGGATTTGGTACTCATTAACATGGGAGAATGCTACATCCCCCCTAGCATAATGTCTTTTCAGTTGAGATCAGACCAGAAAGCTATCTCCTTTTTAATAAAAGTAATGCCCTGGACCTTGGACATTTAGAAGCTATTCTAAGGCAAACTAATAAGTGAGAACATGTCAACATTTCAAGCACCTGCAAGCCTTAAAAACACTGCTGCCTATGTGGAATTGTTCACAATGACCTTGTACAATCATGTCAATAGCTGCACAAAGACAGCCTGCCTATCAGGAATGCGCACAAAACAAACACACACACACATGAACACACACACACACACACACACACACACACACACACACACACACACACACACACACACACACACACATGCCAAGGTGCAATACCAAATAAAATAGGTTGCACAACAAAAGGAAGAAAGTCATGGCAAAAATAGGAATGTGCAATGCTTACCAGGATAAAAATCTCTTATAGGTTCATAGGTTCATAGGTTCATACTAGGCTATCTGCCCAAGGGCATTTATAAGCCTAGCCCATAGTTATGTGGCTTTCGCCACCCCTTTAGTATGAATAAAACTATGCCTATTATTTTGCTGTGCCTCTGTCAAGCAGTGACACTGAAGTAATCCCTGGGGTATATCTGCGATCTCCCATCCATTGGTCAAGATTCCTCTTGAACAAGGCCAGCGAGGTGCTCTGCCTCACATGCACCAGGATTTTGTTCCACAGCATAGGGAGTCTCTGGGTGATGAATCTGTCCCTCCAGCACGTTCTATTTATAACCGTGTCAAGATTTAAGTCTCCAGCCCTTGTGGTTTTGAGGGATCTGAATTTTTTGAGTTGAAGCATATTCATCAAATCTGGGTTTGACATGGCCTTATATGTCGGGCACAGGTCACCTCTGAGCAAGCAGTATGAGACTGAATAGAGCTGGAGTTCTTTCAGTCGGGCAGCATAAGACATATTTTTGAGACCCTTTATCCTTTTGGTGAGGAACTTTTGGGGCCTTTCCAGCTGCTGCAGGTGTCGGGTCAGATACATTCCGAATGGGGCATTGTACTCAATCATAGGTCTAATGAGTGATGAGTACAGGGGGACGATGACCTCCCTTGATCTAGATGTGAATCCCTTCATGATCAGGTGGGCAATGTAGAAGGTTTCCCTAACTACTTTAGCAACATGAGTGTCAAACGAAAGGCTACTGTCAACCTGGGTCCCCAGATCCCTGATGACTTCTTCTGTGCTCAGTGGATTGCCACTTATATGGTATCTAGGGGTAACCTTGTTTTTCCTGAAGGGTATGACTATGCATTTCTTGGCGTTTAACTTTAGGCCATGGCTCTGGCACCAGTTATCCGTTTCTGTGAGGCCCTTCTGAAGGATATCTGTATCAGATGTGTTTTCGCCTATGGCGCCCAGTTTGCAGTCATCTGCAAACTTTGTCAGCCATAATCCTCCTGTGTTTGCTTGTACTTCAGAAAAGTAGATGCCGAACAGGAGTGGACCCAGGACTGAGCCCTGTGGGACACCACTTGTGACAGGCTTTGAGTCTGACATGGCTCCAGCAACTCTGACCCTGTGGGTTCTGTCACTTAGCAAGTTTGCAACCCATCTTGTGATGTATGGGTTTACATTCAAGCTGATGAGTTTTTCGATGATACCTGAGTGGGGTATTGTGTCGAAGGCCTTTGCCAGGTCGAGGTAGGCTGTATGGACTGCTTTTCTCTCATCAATGGCCTTGGTGACTTTTTCGAAAAAGTCAACCAAGTTTAAAAGGCATGATCTGCCTTTGACAAAGCCAAACTGGGTTGGGTCCAAAGTCTGCAAGTTCCCTATGTCTTTATTTATGAGTTCTATTATGATCCTCTCCATGGCTTTGCAGATAAGGCTTGTCAAGCTAATGGGATGGTAATTTCCAGGGTCGGTGGGGGCACCGCCCTTGTGAAGTGGGACCACAGTCGCCGTGCTCCACTCCTTGGGTACGTATCCTGAGGTGAGGCTAAGATTAAACAGCTGTCCTAACTGCGGGTTTAATTCCTCATTGAGTTCGTGGAGCACACCATCCAGTCCCATGGATGCTGTGTTTTTTGCCTTGGAGAGAGCAGTTCTCACCTGGGCGTTGGAGATGCTTGGGGGGCTACAATCCTCTGGTATAGATATCTCTCCTTTTGGGGGGGAGAGGGGGGAGAAGTTTGCACTGAACCTGTCAGCCAGTATGTTGGCAATGTGTGTAGGTTCAGTAATCTTCACATCATTTTGAACTAATTCTGAGCATATCTGGGAGTTTCCTCCTAGGTTTCTAACATAGCTAAAGAAGGCCTTATGATTGTCTTTTGAGTCCTTGGCGATTTTTCTCTCAAAATTTGCCTTGGATGATTTTATGAGAGCTCTTAGTTTTTTACTTATAATGATCAAGGGTGTCTTACCTTTCAAGGATTTTGCTCTATCTTGTAGTAGCTTCCTCCTTTTGTTGTAGAGCTTGTTTATGACTGGGGTCCACCAGACTGGACACTTGCCTTTGGTACAAAGAGTCTTAGTTTTGTTTGGGATTGCCTGATCCATGCAGTCCTGTAGGTGCTGGTAGAAGGCATTTGTAAGTGATTCAGCGGTTTGAGTAATGTTTACCACTGGCTCAGGGGCCTTAAAGGAGACCACACTAGTTTTTAGAAGTGTGAAGTCGGCTTTTGAGAAGTTTTTTACTCTGTCTTTTTTATTTCAGGTGGGGGCGGGATGAGGACCTCTAGCGAGATTAGTTTATGATCTGATCTCACCAGTGAGGGGTATACTTCCAGTGTTGAACATTGTGATCCCATGTTCGTGATGATGAGATCAAGTATGTTTTCTCCTCTTGTGGGGATGGTGACTAGTTGTTCCATGGCATTTGAGTTTATGAACTCCAGGAACCTTTGGGCTACAGTGTTTGGGCTTAAGTAGTGTTCTCAGTCTATATTAGGGTAGTTGAAATCACCTAGTATGATGGTGTTTGGAGATACATTTATCCCCTCCAGTGTTTTCAGGAAGGCCATGTAAGGTTCCTGGGTTTGAGAGGGTGGCCTGTAACATGCTACAAATTGCAGAGCAGTCTTGCCTATGGTTAATTGCACCTGGATGGTCTCCGATGCATCGTGCATTGCCACCAACCTTGAGGTGTGGGTGTCCTTTATGAATATGGACACCCCCCCTCCTTTCTTGGTGTTGTCCGGATTTTGGGGCCGGAACGCATGATATGAGGTGAAACCTGATAGTGCTGGGGTGCTCTCAGGAGCCTTGAACCAGGTTTCTGTCACAGCACAGACATCGATGTTCTCCATACTGAGAAGGGCCTCAAGTGCATGCATCTTGAGATTGAGACTTCTGGCATTGAGCAGCATTATCCTTAGTTTTTTTCCTTTTTTGTGTTCTAGGGTGGTAGGTTTAGAATTTGAGCCTTGCCTAAAAAAGGCACTATGGGGGTGGCAAGAGCCTTTGCCAATATCCGGAAGCCCAGGGGTGACAGGTGCAAGCCGTCCCTTGCGAAGCAGCATGGCTTGTCCAGCATGTCATCCCAGGCAGACAGACATTGGATCCCCTTTGAATGACACCAGAATTTAAGCCAATTATTAAAGCTGATCATCTTATCACTGTATTGTGGCATCATTCTAGGTGAAGGTAGGATACTGCTCAAGGTCAGGGTCATACCTGCCTGGGCTACATAATCAGAGAGCTCCTCAATGTCTCTTTTCATGTAGTCCAAGGAGGTACGTCTCAGGTCGTTGACACCAGCGTGGACAATGACTGAGTCGTACTTGTACCTGCTGTTGAGAGACCTGAGTGCTTGCATTATGTGGCAGATTCTAGCACCACATAACGCAATTTAAACAAGCAACACACAGGACAAACCAAGCCTACAAATGCCAGATTTGATGTAAATGTAGCTCCATGATCAAGGGAAACCATAAAGCTTTCTTTAGCTTCCTCAAAGGCAGTACGCAACAATGTGCAAAACACAGGGCCAGATCCAGCAGTAGGTGACCCAGGCCACTGGGCAAGGGACTGGGACTTTCCAGGGGTCCAGCCACAACATTAATTTAAAAAACATTTTCCCTGCTTTGCTCAGCATCCACTTTAAATAAGCTGCAGATTTAAGATTTTCTGCTTGGAGTGGATGCTTTCAATCAATGAGAAGGCAGGCATGCAGACATGCACAGCAAATTGAAACTGGTCTGATTTCATGGTATTAAGGTCCCTAAATTTGTCAGATACATTAGGGATGGATGGCAAGGCTTAAATTGTCCCTGTGGTCATTTGCCTAGTATATACCTATGACCTTATGAAACTGTAAGTTATTCATTTGTAGGTGCAGAACTGGCCAGTTGGGTGTCATGCTCATTTTTGGAAGTATTTTTTAATATGGAGTGAGGCTTTGATATTGTTTTATACTAGGGATAGAGTACATCTTTTGCCTGTAGTTCATGGGACAGGTATTAAAGCGGTAGATGTAACAAAGAAAATGTCGATTAAGGCTAGGGATATTAGTTTTCACTCATGAGTCAGCTATGCAAACTATACATGGGCAATAGGTGGAGAAAAATGAAACCACTAATTTTAGTTTGACCCGCAGTATTTCTGCATTAATGAGGACAATGTCTAGTTGACTGTTTTCTTTTTATTTTTTTTCTGGCATGGATGGTACCATGGTTGGTTCTGGTAGGTTCTGTGGTCCTGGATTTTTCATTCTACATAACTAAATATTAGGTGGTTGTTTATGAGAAAGGTAATTCTGAGTGATTGTGAGAAAACTGATGAAAGGAGCCAGTGGTGACATTTTAATTCTTTGCAAAGGTCCCTGGCTGGGGGATCTTGAAGTCTGGGAGGAAGGTTTAGTTATAGTGGTGCACTGGGGATAGAGTTAGATGGGAAGAAGGGAAACACAGAAGGAGGAAAAAAGGTCTAGAATATACCATCACAGTGGTAAGGTAATTATTTGTTATGACATGATGGTGATGTCTCATGCAAATTAAAAAATATGCCAGCCTGCTCAGTGAGAGACTGGGGATAGAGGATTTATGTGTGGCTGGAGATGTGCTAGAAGTAGAGTGAAAAAAGTTTGAAAATAAGTGACTGTGATGTAATGGGAATATTTGTTCAAGTACTGTATAAGACAGTGGGCCAGATTCAACAAAGCCTATACTACCTGTACAGTGTGCTGGGTGAACAGACAGCACAGACATAACTCACACCTTCTTCCTCCTAATTTTAGTTTTCCCTACTGATATTCTTGCAGCTTTAAATACTTAAGAGAGATTCATAAAAGTTAACAGTGTAGACTATATGTACACAGTGTAACCTTTCTGAGTGACTAGAAAGCACAAAAATGTAATAAATATTTTTATTGAATACATACTGTGTACACTTAGTGTAGGCTTTATTGAATCTTGCCCATTGTTCCTTTAAGGTATTGTATTTGATCTAAGTATTAATATTACAGGGTTGTTTGAATGGAGGGTAAAAATTAGTATTAAAGCTGATTAGATTTCTGAGGGGACTTTTTTTTTTTTTAATAATGGATGGAGTTTGGGGGAAATTAAAACTGGCTATTTATGGAGGGAAGTAAGATTCTGGTATTATATAGTAAGTTTGCAGGAAAGGAAATGTTGCTCTGCAGTGGTAGAGCAGGTAATGAAAAAGTGGAACAGGAGTAGTGAAGGGTGGATTAACTGACATAGAGTTAGGAATAAAATATATTGTCCCAGTTAAGTAAAGAATACGTTTTTCAAAAATCTTAGGAAAAAATGAGCAATATGGATGCCATACAGAAGTCTTTTGCATTAGCTAGTTTTGCAGATAATAAATTATATGGGAGCAAAACAATGGTTGTATAAAACTAATTGGAATGATGCCCTCAGTGGAAAAACTGCAGAAGGAATGTGACAAGTTCTGACAGAGAAAATGAATGCAAAAAAAAAAATTTTAACTTTTGGATCTAGGCACACAGCATCAGCAAGAGAGTTGATTAAGGTGAAAGGCAAAAAATATAAGAAATAGGAAATAGACCAAGCGATGACTTTGAAAATGAAAATAAACTATCAGGACAGACAAATTAAATGCAGTGTGAGACAAGACTGAGAACAATTTGATGAAATTTATGTAAAGACATTGAGCATAAGAGGAAACAATTTCATAGATACATAAGAGGAGGTAAAAGTAAAGATATAGAACTGATAAAGCGTGTGTAGATTCTACAATTTATTCTCAGACCCAACAAATTATAACTATATTTACAAAATCTTATGCAGTTTGACTCAAAGGGGGTGATACATGTTCCTAGTAACATCCATGTAAATTCAGTTACTGAAATCAAATTAGATGATAATGACAAAGAACTACAGAAACTGGAGCCAAACAAAGCACAGGGAGGGGAAGGAATTACTAACAATAACCTGAGAAAACTTCAGCATGAACTTACAGCACTATATCTGCGATTCACAAGGTCATATAAATATAGAAAGATTCCTCAAGATTGTAGAATGCACCTGTTAGACCTATCTTTAAGGGAAAAGGAAGTAAAATTAACCCAGTCATACAGACCCACACATTTACTTTCTTGTTAATAATGTAGAAGATTATATCAGATGCATTATTGTCAGAAATGGAAGGGTTGGGACTTGAAATGATATATCAGGCGTGTGTTGAAAATATGTCTATTACCACCTGCAACATGATGTTGTATAACACTATAATAACAGCTTTAAATGAAAAATTGTGCTGTGAAGTAATTTATGTCGTTTTAACTTTAGCATTTGATAGAGTCATACACAAAACACTGATCAATAAATTAGATTCTAGTATTGAAGTACTCTTGATAAAATGGATAGCTTCATGTCTTAAAAACAGGACATGGCAAGTATCATATCAAGTATCAGATGGACAGTTGTAATTGAAAGTTACAGTCAGAGTATCCCACAGCACTCTGACTTGGGCCTATACTTGTTTAGGTTGCATCATTCCGATCTAGCTTTTTCATCTGAGGCATTCTACAGTTTGTGTGCCCATGACTTGAAAATGGGTAAATTGATTACATGTGTTACAGATAGGGCATGTCTGCAAAAGAATTTGAATAAACTGGCCATTTCGGTATAGGAGAATAATTTGGTGATAAATGCATCAAAAACTAAACATATGAGATTTGAGAAACCTAAATTAAAATGTGAATATTTATACAGCAGACAGTGATTGAAACTGCAGATTAATTTAAATACCTGGGTAAATGGATAGATCCAGCTTTGAGTTTGTCTAATTGTATCAACCAATGGGTTAAGGATAGTTACAGAGCTATAGGTTGTATAAAAAGATATATAAAGTCTAGGAATGAGAAATGCTGGAAAAGGTACAGTGGAAATATACCAAAGGCATCCATGGATGTGAAAATTTAAGTCATTATGAAAGTCTAAAATATCTAAACTTGTACAGTTTCTCATATAGATATTTAAGAAGCAAAGTTATTTGGGTATATTTTTGAAGACTACTACCTCTGAGAATGTTTGGGGTTACCATAAAGAAATAGAGAATCATCAGACAACCTATGCAGAAGATTCTGTTGACCTCACAAGATGCAAACATAATGAAAGTGTTACAACATGAGGAGAATAAGTCTAAGATGGTTTCCCAGCTTAGTTTAGCAAAAGCATATCAGTGTCAAGTGGGACTGGAAATCATGCCAGAAGTAGATAAAAATCAGGCACCAACTAAATGTGCCAAAAAACAAAAACAAAGTATATAAGTTGAAGGATCAGATAATAAGGCAAGAAATGTGGGAAATGCATAAATATAGTTGCAAGCATAGAAAACTCTTGAAATAACCTCATGTTGAGCAGGACTTGAATACAGGATTGGTTAAGGAGAGGCGAATTTAAACCAAAAGATAAAAGGTTAATATTGTCAGCCCAAGATAGAAGACTACATACATGTTGGTTTACAAAGTCCATTGAACACATGAGAGAAACAGACAAATGTAGGTTTTGTAAAACAGAATTGGAAACAGTAAAAACATCTTGTTGCTGGTTGTGATATACTAATGGCAGAAGGACTGTATATTGAAAGTCATAATAATGTGGCAAAGCTGTTGCATTGGGGATTATGCAAACATTATTATATTGAAGCAGCTGAAAAGCATTGGAAACGTGAGCCACAAATCATTATAGAAAATGATGACGTTTATATCACATGAGGTCACCATTACGAACAGTTCAGAAACTACATGCTATAAAGCCACATATAGTAGTCCATGAAAAGAAAACAGAAGTAGCATTGATCATTGAAATTACTACACCCAGCGACTACAATGTCTTAAGTAAAGAGAAACACAAAGTCATAATATAGAAGGATTTGCAGGCAGAAAGGAGGGCAACATGGAAGAAGGATACCCAGACAGTTCCAATAGTAGTAGGAGCAACAGGTCTCATAAAAACAAATTTACAACTGTATTTAGATATATTACGGATACACGTAACTCCATATGAATTGCTGAAGGAGTCAATACTGGGAATATTATGGGTGGTGCAAAGAGCACTTCGGGCTAACATCAATGATTGAAACAATGCTAACTTCATGAACTTTAATTATACTTTGACTTAAGAATGGGGTCAATTCCCATCATGATATTAGAAATGCAAAAGACTTGGAGAAATTAAAAAGGAGGATTATATAGGAATGTGAAGTGTGCTAATAGTTTTTTTGAGCAAGGAAATGATGCCAGGGCTGTATCATGGTGAAATGGGGCCCTAAAAAAGGTAATGGACCAGGGTCCTTGTGCATTCCCACACCTCTAGCATCCCCACCACCCCCGAGCATCCCCACCCAGCAGCCATTATAGTGTCCAATTACTTACCTTTCTCTCCCTATTTACTATAAAACACTGCTCAGACCTGCCAGTGTGCATGCTATTTTTTCTTTACTTTTACAACCTGGATTTAATTTAAAACTTTTATTTCAAATTTTATAGCACAAATACTGATAGCTATTTGCTAAACAAAACAATACAGTCTCATAATGAAAAAGAAAACTTAGCATGAGCAACAGTGACCTTCTCTGCCTTTGAAACTCACATTCATTAAAACTGGATTGAAACCCACATTCAAAGAAAATGCATCATTCCAGTGGAGGATGTACTTTTGGGCTATTTTCAAACGATGGGCCCCCTGAACACACTTTTAGGACCATGTATAAATGTATATGTTCTTCAATTCACCTTCCTGATTGCATTAAATAACATTCTTTGCTTAATACATCACTACTTGTTAAGAGTGCATTTTAAATATGTAGCTTTGAAATTTTTTCCAGTAAGCTGTGAAAAAAATAACACATGAACAAATAATGACAAGGCTAACCATTTCAGAACATTTCAACCATAAAAGGCCACTCAAACTTCTGTCAATAGAATCCACTGATAACAGTCAATATGCACAACCTCTGCTGAAGTAAAAGTCATGTGAATAATTCCATGTTAAATAGAACTGTAACTAACTTTGCATTTTAGTGCTTCATCTACAAATTCACTGCCTGCTGCCCTTGAAGAATAAAATTGCTTATGTTGCCTCATAAAAAAATGAGTGTCAGTGATATGCAATAGGGAATTGCTGGCAAAACAAACAAAAGGTACATAGTTAGTAAGCATCTCATCCAAAGGTGACCACATTCAGGAGTGCAGCACACCCCACCCCCCCACAATGCTGCACAGTAGTATAAGCAATTGATCTATCTAGTGGGGAAAAGAGTCCATAACCTTCTCCCCCAAAGGCAAGTATGCTACCTGCTGGTCTACTGTCACTGAATAACACAACTATGAAATTCTGACTAACATTGATAGACTGTGATCCTCAGGGATATATAGGTATTTGGTGCCACTGACTTCCCAATTATCAAGACTCAGTGTCTTATTCTGAGCAAAGCCACTTAACTAGACAGCCAACCTAACTGGGGGATTTCACACACACACAGACACAGACACTCTTTCAGCAGTTTGGCTCTGGTGTCAGCCCTTCTCTGTGCTGGATGTCAATCAAATCTCCTTGCTGCAGTCCTTTATCAAATCAGCTTACATAGATGTGCTGTAGTCCTGCTCCACTCTGCTTAGCTATCAGTATGAAATCTCCCACCATGCTGGCTTACAGGAATGTTAGGATATTATCCTAGAGGTTTCTAGCACTTTCTGTTCTACTTTACAGCAGGAAAAAATCTCCTGCGAGGACCTAAACCCCTCAAGTTTTTACTGATGACTTTGGGCTTCTTATTTGCAGATGATTTTATTTTTTATCAGCCACCCCCCCCCAAGCCAAGATGGATCCCTTCCAGACAACATATGCTTAGGTCACCGTTTCCAGGATCTTGCTTTGAATGATACATGGAATAGACAATCAAAATTACATTAAAGCAAACATTAGTTTAGATATTTTAAGAATAACGTAGACACTTATTATGGGAATAATTGTTTTGGTATATTACCAGACGGAAAGGGCATTATTGCCCATTCCTGCAATATCTGTATGTATGTATGTATGTACGTATGTATGTATGTATGCATGTATGTATGCATGTATGTGTACTGTCTCTATATGCCACATAGTTATTCAATGGTCAAGGTACAGACAAACAGTAGCTAGGAGATTACAGCATAGCCATCCAACATTTATAAGACAGAAAATGGGATTTAAGATTTACTGCATATAACATCTGTGGTTCAAGACTGCAGTAAGATTATAGTAAAAGGATTCTCTCTTTCAGAGAAAGTGAATCCATAAAAGACTTCAAACATTAGTTCTGAAACATTACTGACAAGCAGAATGGAGGCATACTTCTCAACTGTCTAGATTTTTGCAGAATGTCCAAGTTTTTGCTTCATACATTTGGCTTGTTCCCCTTAAAATGTATGTTTTTCTTACAAATCACTGAGGAATGAAGTCACTAAATAATGAAATACAATTGAGTTTCTAACATTTGAGCTTGCAAACAATGCATGCTAATACAAAACAGGTGATTTTAGTAACTTTTTATGTTTTTAAGAGCAATATTTAAAATTTGTCTCTGATATTGAGCCTTTGTCCCCCCATTGTTTTTGTCATTGTCCAGATTTTTCACATCTAGAGGTTAAGAGGTATGGGAGAAGGTATTCCACTCTAGAAAGAACATCATACTTTAAAAGGAGTAGAAACAACTAACAATAATTTAGAGGTAAGTGCTAGATTAGCTGCCCTTGCAGACTATTTTAACCCCAAGTGTAAGAATCAGACACTGTGCATTGTGTCTGTGAGGTAAACACCTTAACCATTAAACTAACCCACAGCAAATAGAACAGTAAAGCTGCATCTGACTGTAAAGGAGGATGGGTAGGCACAGAAAGCAAACTAAATACCTAAGCATTTATTAAATCAGTGACCAGAAGCAGTGACACGACGGGACAACAGACGTAGCTCAGTTCTGGTCAAGAGGAAGAAAGGGAGCAGGCAGTGGCTACAGACACTGTAAAACTAAACACAGAGTAGTAAAGGATAAAGGATCATGGGGAAAGTGAAGATACATAGCAGAAACAAAAGGTTACTTTTTTGAAACCTTTTGGTGTATCAGTCAGATTACCAAAATGCAGAACAGTAACCATCATATCTATGCAACTAGTATGGAATAATGCAAATCAAATGCAAATCAATCCTAATCCCTACTGTCAGTGTAAGGCTATTATGCTCCTAAGACATTACTGTAATAGAATACATCTTACTTGTTATGCAACCTTTCACATGATGAACACAGAGCTATAATAAATAAATAACATAGCCTGTATCTAGGGCTATAATGAAAAGTCAATATCTACATTCTCTATATTATCTATAGGTCACACCCAGTTCACCAACAGCTAATTAGCCCAAAGGTGAGTCCAATCAAATCAAAGTGAATGATACCATTTTGAGTAGGACTTTCATTTCTGTGGAGACATCAGCCTCCTAGACCCCGATGTAGAAGGTCTTGTATTTTGTATTTCCAAAATTAATACTCTGCCAGTTTGTTCTAGTTCAGGAAAAAGGAACAGAACCTGAACAGAATCATCACATTACTGAATCCACATTTTAGCCAAGTCTTCTTTGTCGATCACTTACCTGTCAAATAAGCGAAATGACACCATTATCTGTACTCTATTTTCAGTCCAAAACACATAAAACTGTAATCCACAGCATAACAAAATATAGCTTGGAGTAGTGTTGTCCTTTCTGGAAATTAATTTTTGTAAGTTATATCCTAATGAGGCTTCTGGTGTCTCTACTGTTGGGAACTGGCTATAAAATAATATATAGAGAAATTCAAGCTTCAAAGATTGCTGTTTTGTTGAAGTAATCACTGAAGAGAGTTTTAGAGAACCAAGATTTTACTGACCTCATCCAAGATTACTAGAACAGCAACAATTCTTTATTAATAGACACTATCGTTCAAAGAGCAGTTACTACTCTAGGTCTTGAGTGCCAAACATATGTATACTGAAGCAAAATAAGCTATCAACATATCAGGCATGATAAATTAAAACATACAAGGCTAATCATCATTCATAACCTTCCTTTAACTTGATTGATTGATCATAATGGAGGCTTAATATTAGAATCTGTGTGTGTCATCTGCCTTTATACAGTTATGTAGGTTTGGCAGTTGTGAGATATAGTTGATAAGCATAGTACTTACTGAGATGAATGTTCAACTTTTGTTAAAAAAAGCTATATAAAACTAGACATTATTTTTCAGTTCATTATATTGAAGATGCATTCAGTATTCCAAGAAATGGCCACAAACTGTGATGCTAATGCTTCTTTGAACAGACACTGCTCAGTTACTGTCTGTACTTCTCTGCTAATTAAACACTCATACATAGCATAATAAAAATAATTTGCATGAAGCTCATAATGACAATTGTAGTAAGAATGCAGCCAATACAGCCAAACCAGAAAGATTTAGTTAAATTTCAGATGAGTTTTAACTACCAATTTACAAAACTCTCATGTTCTTTAGGTATATATTACATAAATTCCAGACACGTTTAGTATATAAATGAATAAAACTCAAGCTATTTAAATGGAAGTAATTTGTCCAAAGCATGTAACAATGCTTGAGAATAACTTAAAGCAGACAGGAATAAGATTGTTCAAGCATACTAAAACAAACAACTTGTGAAATGGCACTTAAAGGTTCAGATATTAAAACTAACAGCAAATGCTCCCAACATTCTTTGCCATTAAAAAGTAAAACAAAAAGTAGCACAAATAAATAACATGCTCTGCTATATTTATTACAATAAAAAATAGGTTCAGTATTTCAAAATCACCTTTTGTAAACTACAGTTAAACAGACTTTTAAAACAGAACAACATACTGAATACCTAAACATTGGCCTATAACTTTCAGGAAGAAAATAATCATATTTTGTATGTCTTAATGGCTGACAGATGAAGAAACAAAATCAAACATTCACACCAAGTCAGCGGTTAAAACCATGCATTATGAAACAAAATACAACACACTTCAGCTAAGATTAAACTCTAACCATAATTTATACTTAGCAGAAAACTGACTATTCATTCCACTGGCCCATTTATCATGTAGACTATGAGATTACATTGTTGTACTACTCAGAATATGAAAAAGTATATAAAAAGGTTCCTTTCTAAGTCATTATGTTTTAGGTTCCATAATATTAAAACTACATGGTATATGAATTTTGTTGCTAACCAATCAATTCATTTAGTTCAAACATATTTTTAATTTTGTCAAATGTCATTGGTGAATGTTTTACAAAATACCATTAGGGAAGGTGTGGATAGTTAAATGCTTTGGCATTTTATTAAAGTTCTGCTTGCTTAAAGTCTCAAAAAGGGCATGATTGTAAACTCAAGCCATTATTTATTTAAATGAATACAAGCAAACTATTACCAGTATATGTTTTTTTTCACTACTCAAGGTTCAAGTCTACCTGAGTTTGATTTAGACATATATCAGCTCACAGTATAATACTTCAATGGCAAGATGTGGTTGGGCAAATCTGGGAATTAGTTAACTCAGCAAATTTCACAAATAAGATACAACAAAAGGCATTACTATTTAATATACCTGGGGACAAATATTATAGAATATTTGAAAGTCTCAAGTATAACAATGACAAGCAGCGCAGTTAAGTAGAAATGCTTCCAGCCTTACCGCTCTCCCCAAAAACGTTCAGGTTAGTATTTATAAGTCGATAAATACAGTATAAAATACTCAAGCATATACATATAGTTCATGCAAGAAAGAAAGGTTTGAAAAAATTACAACTTTACCAAATTAAAGAGCTTATAATGCCATAACACTAAACTGCATATGGAAAAGTTAAGATAAAGACATCAGCTGAATCAGGCATTATAATTTAAAGCAAATTAGCCAATGTCAAACTGTTAGAATTATTTGAAACACCAGAAATGGAAATAGAAAGCAGTAAAATGAAATATATTGCTCCAATATAATGAAGCAGTTCAGTGACCAAAAAAAGAAATGTTTCAAAAGGAGATGCATGTTATACAATAAGGAGCAATACACGTTCACTGAGAAAAATATATACAATGGCAACTATGCATACTGTAGGGATCTTATCCACATAAAACAGCGGACCTAGCAAAAAGTAAAATATATAAATTGTAAAGGTTTCTGGGAGCAAAACTGATTAGAACTTTATAGGCTGGCAAACAAAAATCTGTAGGAAATCTATGAAGAAAGAGCTCAATAAGGCCTATTTACAAATGTTGGAAAGCAGTCAGAAAAAGAAACCAATATGTCCCATGGCAAATAATATGACAAATCCAATGTTGTGTATGTACTTACAATAAATGAAAATAATCCATGTGTCAAACCAAAACTCGTATGGTAACCTGCTCTACAACAAAGACTGAATGTTTGAGCTTCAGTTGCCTGAAGTTTAATGTGCCAATAGCTGGAGTTCCTCTATAGGAAATCACTGGTGGTAAGCTGTGCAGAAAGTGATTCCCTTTTGATGGAACTTCCCCCTTCTTTTGAGCTGGTGCAACCATGCAGTTGGTATATATAAAATCAGGGGTAGGGTTGCGGGGGGGGGGGTCTTGGCCCCCTACAAAAACACTTTAAAAATTGTTTTTCAGCACATTTTTTCAGTGAATGCAGTTTGGGGATTCCGATCCCCAATGCAACTGATTTCATCCACTCATAGTGGGAGCAAAGTGATAACTAGCTTAGAAAATCAGAGCCTGACAAAAGTATAAACTTTTACACTTCAAGAAACAGCAATTGTTAACAGTGTTAAGACTGTGCCAATGAAATATATGCATACAAATAAAAGGACACATTTACACCTAAAGGTTACTTTGATAGTAATATTTGTCACATTTCATGTAATCTTGAAAAATGCTCCTGTTGTAAGAATTACCTTGCTGCAAAAGATTTGGCTTGGATACAAATAAAAGTGCTATATCCACAACTGAACAAAATGAAATACTGAAAGAAAATAGTCACTTAAACATTATAAGTTCAAGTACCACATACATTAGTTAACAAAAACTGTCAACAAAGTTAATCAAACTGCAACTGTCAAGGTGAGAGAGAAAAAAGTTAAAAAAAATCCCTTTCTTCATGATTGTAAATCCCTATATATTTACAACAAGCTTTTGAGTCTGCATAATCAGAAACCAGGAATATAAGAACCCTGACAAGTATAAATGTAGTTGATGTTTGACAAAGGTACACAACTTTTATTATGTTTTTTTTTGTTTTGTTTTATTTTTTTTCTCATAAAATACCTCCCCTGATTCTTACAATGTCAACGTATTTAATGATTTAGTTCTTCCAAACAATGTGACAGATATCAATTTTCTTGGCATGACAAATTATAGTGTACATACCTTAAAAGACTAGCACAGTGATTGCATCACTATGTGACCAAATTTATGTGGATGGATAAACATTTAAAAACTTCAACTGAGTCAAATCAAAAATTCACTTCTGAAAGAACTGCAACCTATTTTCAGACATTTTGGTTGCAGATACAATTGATGTGGGAATATGGGTATCAATGAATCAAAGACAGAATGATTATGCATGACTATCCATATTGGTACATGTCTTACAAATACTGAAAAAGATATTACAAGATTAAAATTGAGTCATTAGGTCAAAGTAAAGTGACTGAACAATTCCACATCTGTTAGGAGAGCAGTGTTTTTGTAAGGAATCACAATTCCAGAGAGAGAGATAAATTTTAGGACCTCCAGGTTCATGCCACCTTTCTTCCATTATAAACAGGGAAAGAGATCACAGAGTTAGTGCTGAGCAAAATCAAGGCAATGTATGTGTGAAATGCAAGGAAATATTATAAGTTATAACTTTGTGTGTGCTAATTCTCAAAGATAATTATGGCAGACTTATTTCCAGATTGTGCTGTTGCAAAGAATATTAACTAGTTGAAAAATGAACAAGAAGCATAAAAATATAGTTACGCAGGACAAATGAGCTATGCAGAACTGGGGGGTGGTACAAAAATGACTGTATGGCAGACTTTCTGCTGAAATGTGAAATTTATTGGAATGCTTTAACTTTATCGAAGAGTACTATATATCTATGAAAAGTTCTTGCTTCAGAAAAACACACTGACAAACATCATAATGGATATATAGGCATAATTAAGGAGGAAGATGATGCTCCCCTGACAAGTACAAGTAGCTGGAGTTGTTAGATGAATGTCTTTGGCTCCGGAAGCAAAATTTGACTCTGACTTCCTAGTAGCTTTTTAAAAGGCAATGGGATGCTCATGTCAGCATATCTATAGCCCAAGCTTCAGGTTAATGGCCTACTCAGCTCTGAGTGAGACACTCTCTGAGTGTAGTATATTAGATTGCATTAAATCATTCCCTAAAGAATCCTGTCAATGGTTTAAATAATGATAACAAACAGGTGCAAATCCAGAGACATTCCCATAGCACAAGACTGGCGAAATACTATTAGAGAGAATACTACAATGAAATAGTAAGTCTTAATTTAATTTATTTATTTGTTTATTTTTTATTTCCATTTGTTTATCAGGAAAGTCTGACTGGGCCTAAAATACCCCGTTTTCAGCAGAGGTCCAGGGAGAAAAGCTCCACAGTGTAGAAATGTTGTAACAGAACAATATTTATATAAGATGCATCATATGTACAGTACAATCAGAACAGAACTCTGAATGTCTTAACTAAAGCAGCCATGTGTCACAAAAATGAAAACATGACCACAGTGTAACAAATAATGCAAAAATCATTAATCATTATTTTAGCTGGGTGACCTGTGCCCATTACATACATAAAGGAAAAAATTTCTCCCCATACCCCCAACTTCTAAACCTACTAAATCTGAGATCATAAGAACCTAAAGAAAAGAGGAAAGTAAGAAAATAAACTCTCTTCCCTTCCTTCCATTTAATTTGGCTTTGGAGATAATAATAATCTGCATCCAAACTTAGTGTCAACAGTGCAAGACCCTGCTTAAAGAAATGCAATGGGTCTCCTGTTACCAAAAGGTTACAGGGCAGATGATATTAATCTACTGAGAAGAATATACCAATTGGAACTTAAGAAAACAGTTAGTGGACAAAGTTCAAATATGACGGGTCCTGGAACTTGACTTGGCTGAAAAATGCCTAACTTCAACAGGAAGATTTACTTGAAGCCCTAGTTATTTCAAAGCTCCTCCTTAAAAGAAAATGTAGTTATACAAAATGCGTATTACCTAGTATATTATTTAATGAAACTAGACACAGAGAAGTGTGGTTCCAAGTTGTCCCCACCCTCCAGTATCTTTGTTCGCTTCTTCTTTACTTCTTTATCATGCAAGCATCACTGTTTAGCTCCGTCATGTTCAAGTAATATCATTCCTTAAATGGGTAAAGGTTTGATAAGGAAACATTTCTAAAAGCATTGTGTGAAAGCTAGAAGATGGGCTATCACTGAATTATCTAGCATTCCTTAAACAGAACATGGTAGATGCATCAGTTTAAAAGAAATCAGGGGTTGATATGATTTTTGTATTAATCTAGACATACATGACTTTCTGAGATAATTTCTCATGTTTTAACAAAACAAAATGCCAAGTGATTTTTCTTTTTTTATATTTTTAAAAGTTAATAAATGTATAGTAAGGCTGCACTATTTCAATTTCATAATAAATGTATGTTGCTTTGGGATTTCGATACCCCCTTGTTGGAAGCATTAGTGTTTACAAAATACCTTGTGGATGTTGCAAGTGCTTGGTATGGTTCACTAAGCTGTATATAATCTGTCAGATGCTGAATAGAAGTTACAAAGCACAAAAAGAGAGCTGCCTCTTTCACTTTACTTGTATATTGAGTCTTTGTCTCAAAGTGTTATGGATGACCTGAAGGTAAAGCTTGTGGTTATTAAAAATAATATGTGATACATTGTATAGGTTTATAATAATAGTGTACCAACACAATGGCACCTTCTCTGAATATATGCTTAACTAAGGAAAGACAAAAATATCCTTTGTTCAAGATGCTGGTGCCAATGAGGTGGTTACAAGTTTACATTAAATACTTGGAGCATATCTTCCTAAGCAGGCTACAGTATGGGGTTTGATTAACTTGTGGCCACTCCTGATGGCTTCTGAATCTGTTACAGACTAGTTCAGATTAACTTTTTCCCACAGGCATGACATTGCATTCCTGATTTATTGGCAGCTCATGCTAAATGTATTACTCTGCTGCCAGCCTTTGCCTCCTTAAGTCTCAGAAGTGTATAAAGTATGGAAAACAATCTAATAAATTATTTTTAGTTTCATATCTCCCAGAATCCTTACAAAATAATGTAATGCCACCATGTCTTCCTTGTTCAAGCCTAGGTATCCCATATCTGTTAGCTTCACCGGTATCATCTCCACAGTGCAGCTTCTAAACACAACAGGTTTCAGTCCCTACTGTCGGGGTATAAGATTAACCCACATATGTTTTTGGATCTCCTGATTCACAATGAGCTGCTTAACTGTATTGTGCAGAAACACGCTGTCTGAAAATAAAGTTTATTAAACAGCATGTAACATGTCAGTCCCATCTGCGGTGTGCTTCCATTAGGCAAGATGGCTTACTGCCCTTGACATGGAGTGTCTGACTTCTTGGACAAGTTGGAGTAATCAGGCATCAAATATTCTTTAGCTGTCATCCAGTAGCAGCACTGAACCTCTGACTGTTATGCTCAATTTACAGTAAGTGATGGTGAACCACTATAGAATATTAAGGCTCTGAGTGAGAAAATGTAGCTCCCCCTACAGAATATATGACCAAGCTAGGCCATATTAATTATAAATTCTGCAGATTCTTTCAGTCCTTTGTGGAAGAAGTCAGCTAATAACAGATACGTCAAAAGCCTTATCTATAGCCAATGGGAGAAACATGTTGAATAGTCATAACAGCCATTTTGGCTGCAGAAAAAAGCATGTGAAATGTATGAATCTGTGTATTGCTGGTGCTTTGCCTAAAAATGCATCAGTTATTTTCATTTTATTCCTCGCAATAGTTCAGTGATTATCTAAGACATTACTATATTGCACAAGGAGATGCATGTCTTAACTAGATGTACATGATTAGAGAACTTTTAGAAGGCAGTCCTGGACCAGAAAGTAAGTGCAACATATGCTGCTTCCCACATTTTTTATTACATGAATTCAGTCCACATAAGTTTGTTAGCGTTTTTACCAGGTAAGAGAGATCATAGTACATATGTGTGCCCCCCCTTAAAATATCTACCCTCAATCAGAATTCAATAAAGAAAGCATTGTAATGAAAATGCCTCCAAAAAACTTTAAAATTAGATAATGTAAATGGCTGCATAGTTCAAAGGTCAAAGTCCAGGCTATCACAAAGGAAACCTGAGTCTGAGAACTAGACACAGTCTCTGGATAAGCCAGCTGTAGGGGGGGGGCAGGAAGTGGAAGCTTTAGCCACAACTGAGCCACAGTGTACTAGACAGTGGAGAACAAGGTTCCCACAGCTGTGCATGCTTCTGTAATTCTAGTAACTGGATATAGTAGCTTCTTTTTGGAAGCAGGGTATGCCATGTTTAATAGTCCTCCCATCTAGGGTTGTCTCTATCCATGTTCTGTTCTTTTGAAGTTAAATGCTTTCCAAAACCATTACCCTAGTCTGACTGGTAACCAAGCAAGTCCCCATGATTCATTGATGTAGATGTCAGTCAAAATCTTTGTTTCCAGTATGGCTTTGATTTGCAAGCAAGCAGTAATTCATTATATTTAAGGATGAGTAGGGACATAAACCATCCTGGAGATGCAGGTGGGCTTGGCCTCCTGCAAAAAATGTATTTTATGACTTTTAAATTAGTTAAGGATGCAGCAATTTTCCCTGGATGAGACTTCACCTCATTTTAATGCCAACAAACTCAGTATAAGATTTCATAGCCACAGTATGATATCCAGCTTCCTAGCCTCTCACTGTTAGGTGCCAGTGCATACACTGAGATACCTGTTAGGTATAATCACCTAAAATATAGCCAATATTCTAACAGAATATAGCAGGAGATTATGATAAATGAAAAATAAATGGAGTCTTTAGGGGAATAAGTAGAGAGCAATGGTCACTATAGTGGTGACAAAGGTAAAAAAGTCAATCAGTCAATCAATCAATAAATAAAGTACTGATGAATGTCATAATTCTGTGTAGTTAATATTGCTGCCTTACAGATTTTTATTCTGATTTGGGGTCAAAGGGTGTGTGCATGCATGTGTGTGTGTGTGTGTGTGTGTGTGTGTGTGTGTGTGTGTGTGTGTGTGTGTGTGTGTGTGTGTCTGTCTGCGTGTGTGCGTGTGTGTGCACATGTGTGTGTGTGTGTGTGTGTGTGTGTGTGTGTGTGTGTGTGTGTGTGTGTGTGTGTGTGTGTGTGTGTGTGTGTGTGTGTGTGTGTGTGTGTATGTTTGAGAGAGAGAGAGATAGATACTGCAATGGACTGCAATTACATCTAGGATTCTTTCTTTCCTTTCCCTCTCAGATTGCCGGGATAGACTTTACCTCTTCCATGACCATGGAAAGGCTAAAGCAGGTATAGAGAAATGAATGACTGAATAAATATAATAACGTGTGTGAATCTGAACGTAACACAACTTCAGAGGATGTCATGTTTAGTTTGGAGCACTGAAGGGAAAAAAACTCCTACATGCAGGACTTCTTTTTCAGTTTTTTATCTTCTGTCCAACAGACTTATGTGACCATATCATACCCAGAAATGAACTAGAGTGAAGGGTCTTAAATCACAACATGTGGGAATTACATTACAGTCATTGGCTTGTGTCCCAATATTCTCTACTTGAAAAATTACATGATGTTGAAACCATGTAGTTATACAGCATGGTTGCCAGAAAAGTAGATACGCTTGACCCAACTACGATTTATGGATTTTATATCAGTTTTTTTTTTTTGACATTGAATTTTTAAAATCATTAATTTATATAAATAGTGTTATTGTCATATGGGATTTATTCTGGGTAAGATATGCCCAAGTTAGTGTCTGTATATGATGAGATGTCTTAAACTGTGTTTGAGTGTGACTGTAACCCCCCCCCCCAAACTTAACAACAACTCATTATTGTAATGTGAAACAGACACAAATGAGGAAAAACATAACTTTCCACAATAATATTTCCAGAAAGGTCAAAGATGCAAAATGTTGACACCTTCTTGTGTTGTATTACACCATTTCAGTTTGACTGTAATTATTCTACGACTACAAAATATAATAAAATATAACAGATTATGATCCTTTGTGCATAGTCCAGTATGTTCATGAATCCCCAAGGTCCCTACATGCTTTGTTGTTTAATGTGTATTAATCTGAAAGCCATAACATCCATAACTCTTTTGGACACTCATTCATATGTAACACCTAATGCATTATCTAAAAATGTTATAATTTCTCAAAATAACACTTGTTTGCATATTGCATGTTCTACAGTGTTAGCATTATTCCTTCTTTCATCGCAATTATGGAGTTATCTCCAGTATTTCAATCTATCCTGCCGTTGACCTCATCACCTATCTTGACAAAAACTGATCTTGTTTGCCTTAACAGTACACCAGCTATCTTCCATACTGTCTTGTTCCTGTTCACAATCCCAACATGTACCCTTACTTATTTTATCTGCAAAGCTTGCATCCCTTCTAACAAGTTATCCTCGGCATGGTCTCCTTCCTTCTCACAATTACAACATGGTACCTTACTTATCTTATTTATATAGCGTTGATCCCTTCTATTTTCAGCTATCATCATTTCATAAATCTTCTGGGCAGCACATCCTCTTGCTTTTCAGTCATTTTCCCTCATACGCACCCCATATTCTCTTGTCATCATTTATCTAAGACTTATTCTACTACTTCCATTGTCAGTCCTTTCATTTCCAGGATTTCATACTGTTGTATGATGTTCAACATTGCTTTCTAGTCTTCAGAATATATAAGTACAATTTCCTTTACTGTACTTGCCACATTTTACAACTCTTCTTTTGTTCTTATCTCCCCAGATTACCAACTCTCCTTTAGTTACTTCATACCGTTCATGCAGTCACCTTCATGTGTATCATAATATCTAAACTATTTAGTCTATATATACCCTTTTCCAAAAGTGTTTCATTAAATCTTGCAGGGAATACATTTTCATGATTCCAGTACTCTCCTTGTTAAGCTCCAGTACTATATTTTCCATACTATCATTTTAATCTTGCTTATGGATCCTGTACAATATTAGATGGTACTCCTAATGTGACATGTTGAGTGCCTTGTAAACAATACATGCGTGGTAAAGGTACTGATGAATTATATTTAGTACCCAACTAGCTTTTGTTACTCTGTTCTAATACACTACAGCACAATTCGCTTTAGACATGGGGTCTACTGTAATATGTCTCCTTTTTACCATTCTCAAAATCAGTTTCTTCTTGACAGGACATAACTTCCAGACTTCCACATGTTACACAATTTTGTTGTTTGTCTTTTCAGCTTTTCCCAGTTAGGGGTCGCCACAGGGGAACTCCGGTCTGCTAATGACTGGCAGTCAATTTTTATGGTGCCGAGTTGCCAGCCCGACGCCCAACCTTCAGCGAAGGCATGCCCATTCACACATGCCTTTTGGAGGCCACTCGACTGTGGGGAGGACATGCAGACTCCACACAGAAAGCACTCCAGCTGAGAATCGAACAGGAGAACCTCTTGCTGTGAGGCAATAACACTAGCACTGCACCACCGCTTCTTATTATGTTACACAATTTTGTACTTTTTCATATTCAATTTTACTTCTCCTTTTTCTGTTTCATACATCTTTTAAGTTTACTGTCATCTTTGTGTTCTGCAGAAAGTCCCATGTTATTAGCATATAGAATGAGGCTTATCTGCACTCCTTTCATCATAACATGAGGCAAATACTAAACGTACACACCAAGAGATATGAATAAATTGACATGTCGAACCACCTTGTAACCACCTTGTAACAGGGCATGTATGATGGTAGATATATAAATATGCTGAACAATACAACTCAGTTCTAAACAAGTCAAGCAGGCATCCTTGTCAGTAATCTTCTTGTCAGTTAACTCTCCCTAACTGCTAGCATCTTATTGGTCAGTTAGTTCCATTTACCTCTCCCCAGTTAGGATCCCACCCCATACATTTAAACTTTCCTGTGAGCTTTTACATATCATGGTGCCATATGGTTTGCTTAAGTCCATGCATCACACATTCAGCTACATTTCCTTTGAATAGTTGAGCAGTAAACTGCTGAAGAACTGTTATGAAACATAAGAATATACAGGACTGTATTTGATAAAGCTATGCTGTTACCCATCTGCCAAACCATGAACATTCAGGCACTTCTGAAGAATCAAGCTTGAACCCATCTTTTAAATCTCAAATCTTCCCTGCTAGATTTAATTACTATGGTGTCCTAGATGTGTGCATGCCTCTAAATTCAATCCACCTAGCGGCTACTTTCACTAGAGTTAAACTGCAACAGTATGCGGATACCTGTTCATCGGAGCTAACTGCAAGCTGCCTCACAGTTTAACAGGACACTTTAAAAGTTCCAGCTTCCTGGTGTCTTACAAGCACCCAGTTCAATCTACCTAGTCGCTACTTTCACTAGAGCTAAACTGCAACAGTGTGTTGATACTTGTTCACCAGACCTATCTGCAAGCTGCCTCACAGTTTAACAGGACACTTTAAAAGTTCCAGCTTTCTGGTGTCTTACAAGTAGCCACTGTAAGTTTACCCTTAAATTTCTTTGTGTTCCTGTAACTTTGTTCAATACTAGCAGAGACTCATACTCTAGGACCTGCACCTCCCCCCTGCATTTTCCTTGCAGGACTTTAAATCTATATTTATGTTTGGCTAATCTTGGGTCTCTGCTGACTCACTCCCATTAACAGTGTAGTCCACTCTTAATTGAGTTCCTTGGCTCAACCCACTCCATTCACTCGCCACCCTAACCCCCTATTCTCATCCACCCCTGACATAATTTCCTTTATAGTTAAACAGATGCTCCACCCTACACTGGGTCACTCCCCCTATTTCCCATTATGGCAATACAGCCACCTACACTTTTTTTCATTACCCTCCTCCCCATTACCTTTCAACCAACCAATGTCTCTCCCTGGACTTACTTTCCATATTGTACTACCTTACTTAAATTGAACATAGGCTCAACCCACAACAACTATCTCCTACCTGTACTTCAACCTCTCATCCCTCGTTCAGCTCAGACTACTTTCCTATATCTGCCTCTCTGCTCTCTCATCCAGTTCTCCTGCCCCAACCTACTAAAATTCTGCATCATGACAACATTTCATACAAAACAAAAATAAAAAAACACTCTTACTTCAGTTTCACCAGATTTCCTCCCTACTAGTCACTACTCTATTAAAGTCTGGTGACATTCACCCTAATGCTGGACCCCTTTCATTCACCAACAACACCCACTGCAACCCCACTCCAAACTATAACTCCACCCTAACTAATAAGTACCTTAAGCTTTATACTCTAAATATCTGTAGCATTCTGAATAAAACTGCAGAATTACATGCATGGATAGACCTGCACTCCCCAGACCTCCTAATTTTCACAGACACCTGGCTCAAACCACATATCTCAGATAATGAAATTCTCCCCCTCTTCTTTTCCCACTTAGCTTACTCCCCTTTCTCTGATTTCACTTGATTCTAACTACTATTCCTCTCCTCTCTTACTTATAAATTTTAAAAAAATCTCTAATTTTCCCTCTTTTACCCATAGCCACTCCCCTTTTTTCTCTCTTGACACTTAACCTTTTTCTGTCACCTGCTCTATCTATCAACATTCCCTCTGCTTCTGATTCTGATGTACATTCTGTTGCCTGTAAGAACTAGGATATGATTTACAGTACTTTCTGTACTCTTATCTTAAATTCTGAGTTAATTGTTATTACTTCCCCTCTAAAAGGAGAATTCCTTATGTGAGGAAAAACTGATGGAGGTCCAGGGAGCACACAAGTCAAGTATAAACCACATAGCTAGTAGCAACCACCAAAGATTTGTTGAGCAAAAACAGCAGTCAAGCTCTTTCGCCTTACATCAAGACGTCATCAGAACTGCAGTAATCTCATGAACCACACAACATAAAGGAACATCCTGTAGTCACGACTACAACTTATCCAATGAGGAGGCATTGTTGTTCAAAGAATTATGTAGCCACAAGAGTATCAGGATAATGAAACCGGTCAAGGGTATGAGAATAGTTATGATGGATGTCAATGACTATAATAATTGTATGCATGAGTTGCTTTTCACCGAGACTTATGTCCAGATATCTAAGAATGAGCTCAATATTGCTTATTCAAAAATTGATGTCTGTCTTTATGACATGGTTGTGCAGGGGCAAGTTAACAGTGACACATATGATTATTTACTCAGTCAGCATCCAGTGGTAGTGGGCATGTTTGGGATACCCAAAATCCATAAAGATCTCCAAAATCCACCTTTGAGATCCATAGTGGATGCAGGTAGAAGCAAGACCATCTGCATAGCCAAATATGTGGACAGCTTGCTAAAACCATCAGTCACGGAAGTCCAACATATTTGTAAGGATTCTTGGATTTTTTGACCAGGCTAGCAAAGCTCAGATTCTTCGGTGATTGTATTTTGGTCACAATAGATGTCCAAAATTTATATTCTGTCATTTCCCGTAAGGTAGGGTTGGAGTTGTTAGAAAGTATTCTTTCTGACATAGGACTGTTGTTGAACAATGACATCAACATGGCTTGTACACTTATGGATCTGGTTTTGACCAATAATTTTCTTTATTTTGAAGGCCAGTTGTTCAAACAGGTGGGTGGGGTGGCCATGGGGGCTTCTTGTGCCCCAAGCTTTGCCAACTTGGTCATGGCCTATTGGGAGAAGTACTATGTATTTAATAATCCCTTTGCCAAATGTTGGTCATTCTATATTCATTTTCTGGATGATATTTTTATCATATGGGATGATTCTGCCACAAAATTGAATGAATTGCTAAGTATATCAATGGTAGAACTTCTTTCCTAAACTTTACCCATATGTTTGATCATGATTCAATGGCCTATTTGGATGTATTGGTAACCAGGGATTATTTGAGTAATTGTTTTTGTTCCAAAATCTACCATAAAAAAATGCTTTCCAACTCTTACCTCCATTTCCATAGTTGGCATTCACAATTTCAAAAGAGGGCTGTGGTCAAGGGGCAGTTGGTCAGACTTGCTCATATGATTTCTGATGATGCCACCTTCACTGTTGAAATAGACAAATTGATTGGCATGTTCAGTAAAAGAGGTTACCCCCATGAGTTATTGGACAATATTAAGGAAGAAGTCCAGAGTAAGAGGAGGAATGCTTTTTACAAACCGCTACTACCTATTCCTGGTGGTTGAACTGGTGACCATTTTGCTGGTAATAACTTGTCCCAAGAAACACAACCATCAATTGTCCCTTTGGAACGTTCACTAATAGTCACCTTTTCTGTTAACATCTATGATGTAGTGGACACAGTGCATAATTTGTTGCCAATTGTGATGAGCATCAATGAAGGCAAAGAATTGTTTGGGGTCAAGCCAAAGGTTGTGTTCAGAAAGGGCAAGTCTTTTAAAAACCTTTTAGAAATGAAACGTGAAGTGAGTTGTTCAAGTAGACCTAAGGGCATGTACAAATGCAATAACTGCAATTATTGTCAGCATATTTTATTGTGCGGCTCATTTTTCATCAGGAATAGGACATTTAAGGTAAAAAAAAACAATTCAGTTGTGTATCCAAGGGGGTGGTATATGGGGCTCTTTGTCAATGTTGTAAGGCATTCTACATTGGAAAGACTAGTTGTAAGCTGAAAGAAAGAATTTATTAACACTTAAATTACATCAAGAAAGGGAAGAACACCAATGCCTTGTATAAGCATATTTCAGCTTTTCCCAACCACCACTTCAAGTTTGTAGTGTTGGACTATATGGAATGGGATGCAAGGGATTTTAGCACAGATGAACAACTCAACAAGAAAGAGTTAATCTGGATTTTGATGTGTGATGCCCTGACTCCTCCTGAGCTCAATGACTGCTGTTCCATTACCCCTATCTTAAAACTGAAAAGTATGGAGGGGTAATTCATCAGTCATCTTTAAAATGTGTTCTATATACATTGTTGCAACATGTTTGGCACTGTTTTTCATCTATACAGACTGTTTCAAACTATCATTACATTTTCAAGTTTTTAATTAATTAATTATTTTTTTAAGCATTATTGGTATTGGTCGGTTTTAACCACATGACTACAGGATGTTCCTTTATATTTTGGGGTTCATGTGATTACTGCAGTTCTGATGAAGTCTTGATGTAAGACAAAAGCGCTTGACTGCTATTTTTGCTCAATAAATCTTTGGTGGTTGCTACTAGCTGTGTGGTTTATACTTGACTTGTGTGCTCCCTGGACCTCCATCAGTTTTTCTTGTTTGGTTCCTGGTTTCTCTTGCTAGAATTCCTTATGTATTGGAGATATATGTATGGCGTTAACATTGTTTTATTGCCTTTTTTGTAAATAACACCTTTTAAATTCTCATGTTACAAATGGGAATCCAAGCATTATAATGCATTGTTTATATTATCTCATATATACTGTACTGTTTGCAAACATTATTATGGTGTATCCTCTGCTGAATAAGGATGCAAGCTTAATCAGACATTCCCGGTCAACAAATGTTGAATAAATAAATAAATAATTTTAATCAGTTTTATAGGAAATAAAAGAAACTAACCTATAGACTCACAAATGTCTTGCTGAGCCTCCATTCTGTGTGGTGGAGCAGTATTCCAAGTGACTGCCTCCACTGCGCTAAAATACAGAGAAACCGAGATCTGTTAACAATCCTTATTATGTAACCCTAGGTATGATTTTCAAGGTCTCTCTTTCTTTGCCTGATATATCACTGTGATTAAGAGACATACCCATATCTCTCCTAATGAAAATAAGTCATTGATCCTAACAAGCCATTCCTTGTTAAATAATATGCAATAATTCACAGGAATTCTTTGGTCACTGTAATGAGTCATATCTTTCCATCTGTTATCTTGCCTACCTGGTCCTCTTTCCAAAAGTGGTAATCTGACCCATTGCTCATTAATGGAAATGAACGTGAATCATGAAGTCGATAGGTTCAGTTGTTTATTGCCTGTCTTACACTTTTTCCTACATAATTACCTGTCATCCTTGGCCTTTTATATTACTAAACCTGCATTCTTTCTATTTTCTTAGATTAATAAAGCATGTTCCAGAGCAAAAGAATAGAGGCTACAGCTCAAAAAAGCAAAATATTTCACAAAAGAAAAATAGCATATTTACAGATTAAACTGTCTTTCCAAAGCAACATGTAACATATGGATAGGAGAATCCATTTAATCACAAACCAAGACCTCATCAGAATAAAATGAAACCTATAAAGAATTCTATTATATAGCAGAATAAAAGCACATGACTTGCATTCACATGATCAAAACTATACATAAAAAAACAAATAAAAAGTGTACAAAATGTATAAATGTCATAAATGTACATACATATACATACAATGAAACTGAAATTGAATTCATCTTCAAGTCTTGGTGAGTACCGTCACGAGGTGGACCCTGTTTTTCACAAAATCTCACCAATAAGACACTGATATTTAGACTGTTGTCTCCTCACAGTAAGACGCTGTCCAGTTCGATTCTCAGCTAGAGCATCTTCTGCGTGGAGACATGCATGAATGGGCATACCTTCATTGAAGATTGTGCATCAGGGCTGGCAGCTCGGCACGTAAAAATCTACTGTCAATCATTAGCGGACCGGAGTTCCACTGTGGCGACCCCTAACCGGGAAAAGCCAAAAGACACAACAACATATCATGGACAGAAGTAGGTTAAAGATTAAAAAAGATAGCTGGGTGCACAAGACCCACGATATAAAAATGCCCAATCCTGGTAGACACACTGGTGCCAGGACTGGAAACGATGATGGTGTAGAATCCTCAAAATATAGAAATATTCCTAAAATGGGGCCAGGCCAGGCCCAGGGGGAGGATGCCCCCCCCCCCATTGTAGAAGGAAGTAGTACACTACAAAAAATCACAAAAACTGATAGGCCAAAGAAGAGCCATAAAGAGAATAAATTGGACTATTGAGGATAAGAAAGAAATTATGTATTGTACTATTATGCAAAAAGCCCAGAATATCCAGACACAAGATATACAAAATGATTGAGAGAACTTAGAGGAAAGAAAAATGCTTCAACAAGAAAAACTGTCAGAAGCTTCAAATAAACATTTGTATTCATTAATACACAAATTTGGAAAAACAGTATATAGATTTGATCTGTTTGGAAAAAGAAACAAAAAGAAATAGCTGAGGAAGTGTGACAATATAAACAACAAAACCTAGAGATTTTTGAAAAGTATAAAAATGTATAAAAAGAAATATGGACATGGGAAAGAAAGAGAGATTTGATATAGTACAATATTTATGCAAAAAAGAAAGCCAAGTTAATCAATATAAAGAAGGTATCCCCAAAGATATTCGAAGAGAAATACAGGAAAAGGCATCCAGATATGGAAAATGTCACAAAAAATCACAAAGATTAAATGCAGTAAAAAAGATTAGTAAAGTAGAAATTAAAAAAAATAGAAGTTGAAGTTATGGAGTGCCTGTGAAGTGAACGATTTGGTGTAGAAGGTCTAACACAGGTTACATCACAGCATGATGGAGTGGGTCCCCAAAGTAAGGAGAAGTAGGAAGATCAGGAGATGTTTGAAGAAGAAATATGGACATGGGAAAGAAAAAGAGATTTAATGTGGTGTAATATTTATGCAAAGGAGAAAGCAAAACTAACAAATACAAAAGGAGCGGCACCAAAGATATTTGAAGAGAAATACAGGCAAAGGAATCTGGACATGGAAAACTTTACAATACAAAAAAAAAGAAGACAAAGAGGAAAAGTAGAAAAGGAGATTAGTAATGGAGAAGTCAAAGAAATAGAAACTGAGGTTATGGAGTACCTGTAAAGTGAAGGATTCAGTGTAGAAAATCTAATTCAGAAAGCACCACAACAGGATGGAGCAATGGATATCCAAATTAAGGGGAAACCAGTGGAATAGGAAGCAATTGGTCAGGTTACATATGAAGATATTCTGGAGCCTTCCACAGGAAACCAGTATAAATGTTCACTTGAAGCTCGACAGCAAGGGAAGGAACAGGAAACTGTGGAAACTCTGATGCAATCAATGTTGAGGAGTGATAGGCCAGTGAGTTCCAAAATGACATAGCAACAGATGGCACAGGATGAAATTGAAGAGAATGTGCCACAGGAAGATGCTATAGAACTTTCTGTAGAATGCCCACAGGAAATGTGAAACATAAAATGTGCCCTCAGTATAGAAGAAAAAGAGCTAAGAGAAGATTTAACAGACATAGATAGATATATTAAGATCAATGAAAGAAATAGATGGCAGAAGGTCAATAAACCCCAAAAAGTAATGAACACAGTAATTAGGACTATCTATAGAGATCCACACGATATAACAAAAGTAAACAGGATATGTTACTGTGCAACTAAATTAATAACTGATAAAGTTCTACCACAAGAACACAGGGCAGTGAGGGAAAGGAGGGGGAGAAATGAAATACCATCATGGCAGTATCTAACAGAGAAAACTATAAAGCAATTAAGACAAGAAGTGTCACTGTTAGAAAACCATAGAAGAGGTACTAGATCAACAAAAATACTAAGAAAGATAGACATGATAAAAGCAATGTGCAGTATTAGAACATACCAGGATCGATCATGCACTATCGCGAATAACAAATTAAAAATCTTAGCACAGGTGGAAAAACTTAGAAGATCCACAGGTAAATATAAAGTTTTTCCATATCTTTCAACTTTCTGGTTTAAAAGCTCACATTTGCACTTGTTTTCCACCTTTCCTGTAACTAGTCTAGTCCAGATACAGATTTGCTGTATCCAGGACTGTTTGTAAGCTTATGAGCTCTCCAAGCCTTTCTGTGTTGGAAGGAAGCATTCTAGCTTATCAGTGGGAGCGATAAGCACTAGGTAGCCTATCTACCACAAGATCCAAGTACAGATTCTTAGTTTTAGCACTTGAATTTGCTTATTCGTGTTCAGCACTTGTTCAGAACTTGTTAGCACTAAATAAGCTAAAAATTACTACAGCACTCAACCTTCCACTTTACCTAGAGGAAAACAGTTTTTGTACTTACTTTCCTCACTTGCTTAGAGAAAAACAGCTCTTATACTCACTGTCTTCAATTGTCTAGAGGAAATTAGTTTTTTATTCAGGCATGTCCAAGGGTCAGTTCCCAGTGTTCTCTCCTGTCTATCTGATGAATCTGGGCATCTTGGCGCAATGTAGCAATTTCCTCATGTACACAGATAACCCTCTCCTCCTACCACCCAACAAAACAACCTGTAAGAGATGCACTTATCTAGCCAAACTGGAGGTAAAGCTCTCTCCAACCAAGACTGAACTTGACAGTCAAGAGGAGAAGGTAAACACTTGCACCACACTCATCACATAGTTCCACTAAACCTACACCACCAAAATCCACACATAGAAATGAAAAAACATTTGTGAAGGTTCTCAATAATAATCTGTTCAAGCAACAGAGACCTCCAAAGCAGAAATGCAAGCAACCTCCACCCCCTAACACAACCCAAATGACACATACCCCACAGACTCAGTATGCCACTCAACCACAGCCCATAAGGCAAAACAACGTACCCAACACACTAGTCATAGGTGACTCTATAGTCAGGCACACTGATATCCCACACACCAGGCTAAACAAGGAAAAGGTTACTGTCAGGTGCCTGTCGGGTGCCAGGATCCACCACATAACCCACTCCACAACAAGTACAAATATGATTCTGTCATTTTCCATGTTGGTGTGAATGACCTGAGACGTAACTCCCTGACTACATGAAAAGAGACATGGAAGAGCTCTCTGATACTGCAGCCCAAGCAGGTATGACCCTAGCCCTAAGTAGCATCCTGCCATTGCCCAGAATGATACCGCAGTACAAGGACAAAATGATTGACTTCAACAATTGGCTAAGCTTCTGGTGTCATTCTAAGGGGATTTAGTACCTGTCTGCCTGGGACGACATGGTCGACAGACCATGATGCTTTGCCAGAGATGGCCAGCACCTGTCATGTCTGGGATTCCAGATACTGGCTAAGGCTCTTCCTGCCCCTATAGTGCCTTTTTTAGGCAAGGTTCAACTGACAAATTCATTACCATAACAGGAACAGGCAAGCAAAAACTGAGGGTAATGCTACTCAATGCTAGAAGTCTAAACCTCAAAATGCACTCTCTCGAGGCACTCCTTAAAATGGAGAACATTGATATCTGTGCAGTGACAGAGACCTGGTTCATAGCTCTAAAGAGCACACCTGCATTACCAGGCTATAATTAACACCACACCTTTTGGCCACCTAACCTGGACCGAAACACTAAAGGCGGAGGCGTGTCCATATTCATTAAGGATATCCACACCTCCAGGCTAGTTGCTCAGCATAATGCATCTGAGGTTATCCAAGTGCAACTAACTCTGGGCAAAACTGCAATCCAAATTGTAGCTTCCTACAGATGCCCCACCATGCCCCAGGAGTCCCGCTCCTCTTTTCTTGATATACTGGAAAATATTAGGGTTCAACCAAACACCCTAATAATGGGCAATTTTAACTACTCCACCATTAACTGGGAAAATTACTCATGTACCAACTCCTTTGCTCAACACTTTATGAAATTCATAAATTCCAATGCCCTGGATCAACTTATCTACACCCCCACCAGGGGCAACAATATCCTAGACCTAGTCATTACCAACATGAGTGACCGGTGTTCCACACCTGAAGTCAACTCCCTGTTGGTCAGATCCGACCATAAGCTAATCACCCTAGATATCCACATCCCACCCCACCCCCCCCATTATGGAAACCATGGTAAAATATTTCTTCAAAGCCAACTTCATGCTTCTTAAGACAGAAGTGGCAAACTTCATGACACCCATGCAGATGGACAATACATTTACGACTGCTGAATCCCACACAGATGCACTCTATAAGCAATTACACAAGTGCATGGATCGTGCTATCCAAAACAGAACCAAGATGCTATCCTCTAAAAAAGAGGAAGCCAATCTGGTGGTCCCCTGCCATAAACAAACTCTATAACATAAGGAATAAACTGTTGCAAAAGAGTAAAATCCCATGAGTGGAGGAGTTCCCTGGTCAGCCACAGTAAGAAGCTGAGATCCCTTATAAGATTATCCAAAGCTAGCTATGAAAACAAAATTGCCACTGTTTTTAGGGACAACCACAAAGCATTTTATAGCTATGTCAAGAAAATCAATGGCGACACCCAGATCTGCTCTGAGTTACAGCACAACGGCATGAAAATTACAGAACCAACTGATATTGCCAACATCCTGGGAGATAGGTTCAGTGCTAACTTTACCCCCCTCTCACTCCCTAAAGGGCCCATATCTATACAGGAAGAATGCAGAGTCCCTGTAATCACAACTATGCAGGTAAAAGCTGCACTCTCTAAAGCCAAAAACACAGAATCCATGGGACTGGTCAACATCCCAGACTGTGTTTTACATGAACTTCTGAACAAACTGGCTCCCCACCTAAGCACCATGTTCAATCATAGTCTCACATCAGGCTCTGTGCCCATTGAATGGTGCACAGCAACAGTTACCCCACTCTACAAAGGGGAAGCCACCACTGATTCCAGGAACTATCGCCCTATTAGCCTGACAAGCCTAGTCTGTAAGGCCATGGAACATGTCATGATGGAACTCATAAACAATGACATTGGTAACCTCCAAACTCTGGACCCCACCCAGTTCGGGTTTGTGAAAGGCAGATCATGCCTCCTGAACCTGATCAACTTCTTTGAGGCAGTCACCAAAGTTATAGACGAGGGTAAGGTGGTTCACACAGCCTATCCTGACCTGGCCAAGGCTTTCAACACCATTCCGCATTCTGGGATTATAGCTATACTCACTAAACTAGGTATAAATCCCTATGTCACAAGATGGGTTGCCAAATGGCTCACTGACAGAACCCACACTGTAAAAGTCGCAGACTTCAAATCTGACTTCAAATCAGTGACAAGTGGAGTACCACAAGGTTCAGTCCTGGGACCTCTCCTGTTTGGTATCTACTTCTCTGAAGTACAGGCTAACACAGAAGGCCTTTGGCTAATGAAGTTCACAGACCACTGCAAACTAGGAGCCATAGATGAGTCCCCAAATGATGTGGTGATCCTACAGAAGGGCCTCACAGAGACAGATGCCTGGTGTAAGAGCCATGGCCTCAAGCTCAATGCCAAAAAGTGCATTGTCATCCCCTTTGGTAAAAACTCTGTACCCATGAACTATCACATAGGCGGCAGTCTACTTAGCGCTGAATGTGTGATAAGAGACCTGGGGACCCAGGTGGACAGTAGTCTCTCCTTTGATAATCACATTGCCACAGTAGTCAGGAAATCCTTCTACTTGACACACCTCATCACAAAAGGTTTCTCAAATAGGAAAAAAGAGGTCATTGTTCCCCTCTACTCGACACTTATTAGACCCATTATAGAGTACAATGCCCCTTTTGGAATGTACCTCACAAGACATTTGCAGCAGCTGGAAGGCCACAGAAGTACCTCACAAAGAGGATTACTGGCCTCAAACAGATGCACTACACTGACCATCTCAAAAAACTCCAGCTTTACTCAGTAGCATAAAGTCTACTCAGAGGTGATCTCTGCCTAACATATAAAGCTATGTCAAACCCAGAGCTGTTGGACATGCTACACCTAAAGAAATCCCAATACCTCCAAGCTACACTCTCTAGGGACCTAAACCTTGTCACCACAATAAACAGGACATGCTGGAGGGATAGATTCCTGTCCCAGAGACTTCCCATACTCTGGAACAAGCTACCCATCTATGTCAAGCAAAGTTCCTCATTAGCACTCTTCAGGAAAAATCTTAATAAGTAGATAGGAAATAGGAAATAAACCCCGGGGATCACTTCGGTGGCTCGGCTCAACCGAAGCACAGGAAAATAACTTTCTTGGGTGGCGTAAGGCAGGGAACCTTGTTGGCTAGGCTTACTTAGGCCCTTGGGCTGATAGCCTAGTACCTACCTATGAATCTAAAAGTACAAAATAAGCAATTTATTGAGGACCCAAAAAAAGTTTTACAGAGAATTGGGAAACAAGGTAAAAGGAATTGAAAGACTCCCAAAAAGGATACATTTTGGAGATGTATCTATGAAGATCCTCTGGACCATAACAAAGATGCTAAATGGATAGAAGTAAAAGAAAGAATATGAAGTCTAAAGGTACAGGATATGAAATGGGATGAAGTAACAGCCAGAGAGAATGAAACAAAGTTAAGAAAATCCTTTAATTGGAAAACCCCATACCCAGATGCAGTAACTAATGTTTGGTTAAAAGTATTAACATCTGTGTACGAAGGTTTAGCCATGAATAAGAACTATTTATATGCGTACCCTGAAAAGACACCAGCCTGGATAACTGCAGGAAAAACAACACTCCTACTTAAGAATGAACCTGCAAGCTACCCTAAAAATTATAGACTAATAACTTGCCTTCCGATGACTTATAAACTACACATAGAAATTGATGCCAAAAGAGCTTATAGTCATTTAGAAGAAAACTCAGTTATGGCAGTAGAACAAAAGGGTGATAAAAGAAAGTCATATGGAACAAAGGATCATTTGTTGTTAAATAAAGTCAGAGTGGAGAACTGTAAAAGGGGGGATAATCTAAGTATGTCATGGATTCACTACAAAAAAGCATTTGATAGTATCCCACATTCATGGATAAAATAGTGCTTAAAAATGTATAAGATATGCCCTACACTGATCAACTACATTACAGGACCGTGAAACAGTAGGAGGCCACTTTGCAATTAAGCCCTGATAAACGACAAATTATTATCCCGGGGATAAAAATTCAAAGGGGAATATTCCAGGGTGACTCTGTCACCAATGCTATTCTGCCTTGCCCTTAACCCATTATGCTATCTACTTAACAGCTTAGGTCATGGTTATAATTTGGATCCTAGAAAATAACAAAGTGTAAAGACTTCTCATCTTCTCTTTCTCGATGATTTAAAACTGTATAGCTCATCAAATGAGGAACTGAAAGTACAACTGCAAATTGTCAAAACTTTTTCAGATGATATAAAATGTCATTAGGTCTTGATAAATCTGCAAAAGCAACATTTAAAGACAGAAAACTGCAGCACCAAGAAAATATCAGTCTGGGACAGGAATGTGATATAAAAGAATGTAAGCAAGAGGGAGTGTATAAATATTTGGTAATTGATGAAGGATCAACAATAAAACATGAACAAATGTGAATAAAACGTAGTAAGGAATACTTTGGAAGACTTAATTAATTCTGAAAACAGCACTGACATCTAAGAACAAAATCCAAGCTATAAACCAATTTGCTCTTCCTGTCCTAACTTACAGTTTTGGAGTGATTGACTGGCCCTAAACATGCTGCATAGATTTGATAGAAAAACAAGAAGGATGCTTCATGCTCACCATCATCATTTTCTTTCGGCTGTTCCCATTAGGGGTCACCACAGCAGATCACCTGTTTCCATTTCTTCCTGTCCTCTGCATCTTGCTCTGTCACACCAACCACCTGCATATCCTCTCTTATCACATCCATAAACCTTATCTTAGGCCTTCCTCTTTTCCTGTTACCTGGTAGCTTCATCCTTAGCATCTCTTTCCCAATATACTCAGCATCCCTCCTCAGCACATGTCCAAACCAATGTAATCTTGCCTCTCTGGCTTTGTCTCCAAACCTTCCAACCTGGGCTGACCCTCTAATATACTTATTCCTAATCCCGTCCAACCTCGTCACACCCAGTGCAAATCTTAACATCTTTAACTCTGCCACATCCAGCTCAAACTCCTGCCTTTTTGTCAATGCCACTGTCTCCAACCCATATAACATAGCTGGTCTCACTACCCTCTTGTAGACCTTTCCTTTCACTCTTACAGCGACTCGTCTGTCACAAATCACTCCTGACACTCTTCTCCACCCACTCCATCCTGCCTGTACTCTCTTCTTCACCTCTCTTCCACACTCACCGTTACTCTGAACTATTGACCCCAAGTATATAAACTCATCCACCTTCGCCACCTCTACTCCTTACATCCCAACCATTCTTCTATCCTCCCTCTCATTCACACACATATATTCTGTCTTAGTCCTGCTGACCTTCATTCCTCTTCTCTCTAGAGCATATCTCCATCTCTCCAGGGTCTCCTCCACCTGTTCCCTACACTCACTACAGATCACAATGTCATCTGCAAACATCATAGTCCACGGGGACTCCTGTCTGATCTCGTCTGTCAACCTGTCCATCACCATTGCAAATAAGAAAGGGCTCAGAGCTGATCCTTGATGTAACCCCACCTCCACCTTAAACGCATCCATCACTCCCACCGCAGACCTGACTGCTGTCACACTACCCTCGTACATATCCTGTGCCACTCTTACATACTTCTCTGACACTCCTGACTTCCTCATACAATACCACAACTCCTCTCTAGGCACCCTGTCATATCCTTTCTCTAAGTCTACAAAAACACAATGCAACTCCTTCTGACATTCTCTGTACTTCTCCATCAGCACTCTCAGAGCAAACATCACATCTGTAGTGCTCTTTCCCGGCATGAAACCTCACCAAATGATATATAAAATCAGTACATGCCAATATTATATATTCCCCATTTCAAAGGAGGGATGGACCTCCTTGAAACTGATTACATGTATAGATCTGCAATCTTGGGACTCCACACATATCTGCTGACCTCACAAGACCCAAACGTAGTGAAAGTTTTGTAACAAGAGGAGAATAAATCTAAGATAACTTCTCTGCTTAATCTAGCAGAAACATATCGATGTCAAGCTGGAATGGAAATCAAACCAGAAGTAGATAGAAATCAGGCAGCAACCGAATATGCAAAAAACAAAAGAAATAATATAAGGTGAAGGACCAGATGACAAGGCAAGAAATGTGGAAAATACATAAATATAGTTGCAAGTATAGAAAACTTCTGGAAGAATCTCATGTTGATCAGGAGCTTACGCAGGAATGGTTAAGGAGAGGTGAATTCAAACCAAGAGATGAAAGATAGTGGGCTACGAACACCCTGGTTTACAAAGTCCATTGAACATGTGGGAGAAACAGACAAATGTAGCTTTTGTAAAACCAAATTAGAAACAGTCATAAACTTTGTTGCTGGTTGTGACATACTAATGGCAGACGTACTGTACACCAAAAGGCATAATAATGTGACAAGACTGTTGCACTGGGGATTGTGCAGAAATCATGTTTTTGAAGTGGCTGAAAAACACTGGAAATGTGAGCCACAAAGCATCATAGAAAATGATGAAGTTTACATCAGATGGGATCACCCATTGCCAGCAGTTCAAAATATAGATGATAGAAAAATAGATATAGTGGTCCATGAAAAGAGGACAAAAGTTGCATTGATCATAGGTTCATAGGTTCATAGGTTTATACTAGGCTATCTGAGATACATATCATTGAGATCACCACACCCAGTGAATACAGTGTCTTGTGTACAGGCGCAAAGTCTCCTCTCCTTAACCATTCCTGCTTAAGTCATTCTCTGAAGTACAGGCCAACACTAAGGGACTCTGGCTAACAAAGTGTGCAGATGACTGCAAACTGGGGGCCATTATTAAATCCACAAATTATGTGCATATTCTACAAAAGGGCCTTACAGAAACAGATGCTTGGTGCCAGAGCCATGGGCTCAAGCTTAATGCCAAGAAATGTATAGTTATCCCTTTGGGAGAAAAACATGTACCCATGAATTACCACATAGGTGGCAGTACACTAAACACCGAAAGTGTGATGAGAGACTTAGGGATACAGGTGGACAGTGGTCTCACCTTCGATAACCACATCGCCACAACAGTCAGGAAATCCTTCTGTGTGGCACACCTCATCACTAAGGGCTTTTCATCCAGAAAAAAGAAGGTCATTGTCCCACTGTACTCATCCCTCATTAGACCCATTATAGAGTACAATGCCCCATTTGGTATGCACCTCACAAGACATCTGCAACATCTGGAAAGCCACAGAAATATCTCACTAAATGAATCACATGCTTAAAGCAGATGCCATATGCTGTCTGCTTAAAAAAACTCCATGTATACTCTGTGGCATATCATCTACTCAGAGACGATCTCTGCTTAACATACAAGGCCATGTTAAACTCTGAGCTGTTGAACATGCTCCACTTAAAAAAATCCCAATCCCTCAGAGCCACATGGTCCAGGGATCTAAACCTTGTCATCATAATGAACAAAACATGCTGGATGGATAGGTTCCTGACTCAGAGACTCCCTATACTCTGGAATAGACTGCCCATACATGTCAAGCAGAGCGCTTCCTTGGCTCTCTTCAAAAGGAACCTTGAGATTGGATGGGAGATAGGAAATTCACCCCAGGGATTATGTCAGTCACCCTGCTAGACAGGGGTCCAGGGAAGTAAATATTGTAGGAAGAAATATCCAGGGCATTGTTATGGTTAGGCTTGTATAGGCCCTAGGGCCGATAGCCTAGTACCAACCTATGAACCTATGAACATATTAGGATCTGCAGGCAGAAATGAGAGCAGTGTGAAAGAAAGATACCATTAGTAGGAGCAATGGGTCTTATTAAAAAGAATCAATAATTGTATTTAGATATGTTGCCAATACATGTAACCCTGTATGAATTGCAGAAGGAGTCATTATTGGGCACATTGCGGGTGCTGCAAAGAGCACTTTTGGCTGCCATCAAAGATGGAAACAATACTAATTTCTTGGACTTTAATTGTACTTTGGCTTAGGAATGGGGACCATTCCCGTCATGGTATTAGAAATCCAAAAGATCTTGTCAAATTAAAGAGAGAAAAGCTAAACATAAAATAATAAACTGTATTTGTTTCTAAAGTTTTAGTTTAAAACAAAATACTTGCAGTCAATGTTACTGTTCAAGCCTAGATATTTGTTAGTCCACAATCATTCTTAACTGTCATAATGTTTTCTTCACTTCTCTTATTTGTTCTTTTATTCTCCTCCCATTAAATCTAAGGAGAAGTCACCCAGAGCAAAGAAATGTAAACTTTTTATGGTGCTTTCAAATAACTCCATGCCTATATAACATATTATTGGAGTACTTTTAATGACTTGAAGACTCTCTTTGGTTCTCTTAATGAGGGGTCTCATAGTCATACAAATGTAAAAGGCAGGACAATATAAGCCCAAACGAATCTATACTACTGCCAAATTACAGTCGTAGTGAGCCTGAGCTCCCATAGTTTTATCAGCATGTTCTAAAATTAAATATGGTTATTCACATATCTGTCTACAAGTTCTGCATCGCCCACATGGGTATGTAACCTAGAGTTTGTGCATAAATGGTACTTGAAGTAAAGTTTTATCCATCTGTCACCCTGTGTTTAAGTTGCCACCCTTTCTATAAACAAATATTAGTTGATTGCCAATCATATTAACAAGTTCTTAATTGTGCCATAATTTTTTTCAATTATTTGTTATAGCACATCTAATCATTGTGCCATCAACCATCAAATCCAAATAAAATGATCTATGATATCTTGCTAATACTTTCTTAATGTTGTTGTTATTAAGTATGCCTTTTGTTAAAATAGGTGGCAAAAATGCTCCTCCTTTGGAACAAATCTCCATCACCGTTGTATACAAATCCTCATTATTATAATCTCTAACCACAAAAGATTTGGGCAATAGTCTGAATTTCTTATGAAAAATCTGCATCATGAGAAAGTAACTTAGATTCTCGTATCATCTGGCATCCAGGCATATAATACTACATATGGGTGAGAACTTATACAATGCATATAACCATTAGCAAAAGTGTCTCCTCTATAGATGTTACTCTTAAAACATTTGTTGTCAATATTAACTGACAAAATTGCATGTAAAAAAATTCACTTCTATAAACAGGCATTTTTCAGAATGATCCCATCCTCTGTCCTTTTCATATTAGCACATATGGTGCTAAGTGTACAACTTTCATTGTTTATATCAAAATTAGGTGCATAATATTTAATATAAAGTAAAGTCACATTGGAAACTAAACTTTAAGCAGATTTTGAAACAGGAAAATGCAGGATGTGCATCATTTTGTTTTTTGTTCTGTATTTGTCCAAGGACAACCAGCTGAAATAAATCATTGCCCCTGAAATTTCTTTCATTGTTTATAACTATCAAAGGCCAGTATTATAAACAGAAAACAGCATGCTTTGTGGAAGGGATATGTGTGTGTGTATGTGTGTGTGTGTGTGTGTGTGTGTGTGTGTGTGTGTGTGTGTGTGTGTGTGTGTGTGTGTGTGTGTGTGTGTGTGTAAGCAACTGATCATTCATCTGGACTGTCACAGCTAGTGTGTGTTTGTCTAAAACAAGTAAATAAGAAGTTAGTGTGGCCAATATTTTGGTTTATTGCAATCAGACTTCTGTGGTGTACATAAACAGTTAATAAAATGACTATTATTGGTAGACATGCAGGCAGTCTCAGTATGACATTACAGCCCCTTGTTGTCATTTGATCACAACTAGCCAACTATTGCTCTGGCTTGGCAGGGGAATTATCATTATGCTTATATGTTGTTATGGCAATGATTTATTCTTGTTCCTCTTAAGCAAGGTTATAATAAAACCAAGACAATTAAAGTAGCTGCTCTTAAAATGAACACTATTTATTTATTATTGTTGACTGGGATAGTCTGACTGAGCAAGAGCAGTCTCATTTCAGTGGTGGCCCAGGGAGAAAAGCTCAAAAAAATGACAATAAAAATACATACAGTAAGGTTCTAATACACAGAGACGTAAAGGAAAACATTACAATAAAAAACACTGATATAGCTCTGTATGTCTACTGTAGAAAGATGATGTCCGATTAAAACCATTTGACCTCAGTTTGAATAGCACCTCAAATACTGGTAATGCTGGGCACAACTGTCTGGGAGTGAGCAACTTCTGTCAGTGTGTCCAGTCTAGGAGAAGGGAAATGGTGATCCCTGTCAGTCAGAATATTTCACTTGTAAGCAAATGCCTGCCCAAGAAGAACGGCCACAGGACTTGGGGATGTAAACTTATCATTTCAAACCAGTATCCATAGCCTTCATTGGTCTGGGTGTTGTAGAAGGTTACAATGGTGACAGGAATGCTCACATTAAACAATAAAGTTAGAGTTAGAGATCTATATACAAACCCAATAGCTGTATGCATGACTGCTCCCAAAGCAATAGAGTTAATGGTCACAAGGCTACAGAGGAGACAGCAGTGAGCAGCAAATTAAATGCAGTACTGTAATAATGCATTTATTTTTACATCGGCTTCCTATTATATTGCAGTTCAAATGGGGATAATTTGGAAAATAGTTTTTCACTGTTTGCACATGTTATTCAGATAGTCTCCATCAATGCAAACATTTTTTTGGGGGTATGCAAAGCAGATTACAGTCATCAACTTAATATACTCCCCTGAACATGCCAAGTCTGACATGTAGCTGTAGGAACCAAAAAGAATATATCTGATCGAGCACTTAACTACAATTTTGAGTAATCTTCAGTCTTGCTAAAAGACTTAAACCTGCCATATTTATGGTACTATCTAAATTAAAAACTCAAAGACAGGTGACCTTCTGCTGTACATGTAAGAATTAAATCACCAGCAGTTTGATCTATTTGTTCTGATACAACAGTGACGTTCATCTTCATCTTCATTTTAATGAGGTAAATAGCTGTAAACTTAATTTTTTGAAAGGCATGTTGCCTGTGAGCATCCAGGGCATATTTTTATAGTATTTTAGGCTGAATGGAGTGAAAACAGAGAAGACGTTCAAGCTCATTATCAGAAAGCCGAATGCTATTAGTCCAGGCATGAAAACTGCAACAGTGAGAAGGGAAGGAGAGTAGATCAGTAGTACAGTGCAGAAAAAGAACACAAAATTAATGTACTGGAATCCTTTGTCACAAAACAGAATACACAAATGGGTGTGCTGGAATTCTTTGTCACAAAACAGAATACACAAATGGGTGTGCTGGAATCCTTTGTCGCAAAACCGAATACACAAATAGGTGTACTGGAATCCTATGCCACAGAACAAAGCATACAAATCAGTGTGCTAGAATCCTGTGCTGCAAAACAGAACACAAAAATAAGAGTGCTGCAATGTTGTGTTGCAAACCAGAACACGCAAATGGGGTCTATATCAGAACATCAAACTTCAAATGTTCTGATATCGAACACTATTCAGCGAACGCTAAGAATAGCGAAGCTGCAGAACAGCAAATTCTTTCCTCGGAAAATAATTTGGTTGGCTGTTTCTGTGGCTTCGCTATTCTTAGCGCTGTGGTAGAAAGTTATGGGTTGGGTTCAGGTAAGTGTGCGATTGTTTGTATGTTAGGGTTAGGGGCAGGTTAAGTGATTTAGGGTTAGGGTGCTGGTTAGGTGAGTGTGCGATAGTGATGGACCTTTGGGTTAGGGTTTGGGTTAAGGTAAGTGGGTAGATAGTAGTGTAGGTTTAGTTTAGTGTACCGTTAGATGTAGGAATTTAAGTGTATGTGTGTGGTTGCTGTTTGTTTGATGTGCTTGTGTTGTGTGTATGTGTTTCGGAGCAGCTTATTTTTTCCATGGGAAAAAATTTGCTGTTCTGAATGTTCATTATTTTCATGTTTAGATGTTTTGGGGCCGATGAAATAGCATTCACTATTTTCATCTTTCGATAATGTGATATAAATGCATAAACGAATGTGCTGGAATCCTGTGTCACAAAAGAAGAGGGTGAGCAGGGAGTTGTAAAAGTAGGCAAAAATGATGATGACGAATAAGCTGGGAAAATTGGATAACTGAGTATGGAAAAGGAATGTGAGGTTTATTTTTTAAAACCAGGGTAGGGCACTAATCTCAAATACTTTTCTCAGGTTGAGTCTAGGATCACAGAAAAAGTCACAATATGTAATAGTATACACAAAAAAGTATGTCTAATCATATGACATAACATAGTTGGATCAGTAGCAAATACAGGATAATCAAAGTCACAGACACAGAACAAAACGGATTTGATACACAAACTGATCACTGAGTAGAATGCCCCTTTCAGTATGTCCTGTCTATGGGGTGTGCAGGAGACCATGCCTCCTTCTACAAAATGCTTACATTAAGACTTTTTGCTTGAATTGCTAAGTTGCACAGTGAGTTTGCTCCTGAAAGTGATGAAACTCAGTGATTTGTAATGAACACGTCATTATTTCTAAATGGACTCCTCAATTTGATTAAGTGGTTTTTGATATCATACTAGGAGTTAACAGATGAACCATTGAACCACAGTTTTAGCAGATAAGATTAAACTTTTACAGTAGAATTCACATTTTTTGCACATAACAGTTTTAAACATTTTGATTTATTAACAAAACTCATTCCAAAAAAGCATGCAGACATTTAAGAAGAGTAATTGATCAATGTTGTACAACATTTGTTCACAAGAGGTGTCCCTTTACTCACACAGCAGGTCCTCATAAATCATTTACTTGCTGTTGTTTAGGCAAAAACAGGGATTGCTCTCAGCTAGTAAGGACTGTTTCGGAGAAGTTTTTCCTTCCTTCAATGATTTGGAGTTGGTATATATAAGTTTGGTTGCACAGGGCATTTGCAATCATGTAAAACAAATTAAAACACATTTTAACCTTTACCATTAAATGCAACATTTGAGCATACAAGATCACCAAAGTTATACATGAGTGTTTGAGTTTCACTCATAGATAGTGGAAGTGCTCAAATTCATGTTACAGAATTCTCAGACTCTGTTGCAAGAGACCATTTAATTATATTCTCAGTTACCATTTCTGGTTCATCAGAATACTATCTGAGGACCTGACAGGTTAGTAAGACACTTATCATGTTACACAACTATTTCTTCAAGGGAGTTCCCTGCAGTCAAATATTTCAAATTGCACCACACGCAATGAATTTGTCTTGAGTTAGATGGCTTGCAAATACCAGTGCAATGGATGTTTTCAAAAACAGATTTTGCTAGATGAATTTAAAGTTTAGATATATAATTCAATTTTCCTGTTCTTATTCAGTTTTTAAGGAGAAAAAAGATAAAATGTACAGATAATACTGTGAATAGAATAAGCATGGCAAGGTGATAGCAGCAGCTGTCCAGCAACATGGTCTGGAACTAATCGTGTCACAATCTAAGACATTTAGTGATATCTGTCAGGGAACAGGAAGGAGAGTTTCAGCAAATGTATCTGCTGACCTGTTGTTTGCAAAAAATATATCCATTGTATTTGAAAATACCTACATATATCTTTTTTTTTTTTTTTTTTAAGAAAGTACTTTATTCAGTAACCACTGCTTTTTAAATGTAAGTAAAACAATCACATGATCCACTAAATAATTCAGTTAAACAAATATAACAGTGCTTCACTTATGTTAAAATAAAAACTATGTAATAGTTACATTTTTTAAAAAAGACATACAAAAAATGATCAACCAACATATAAAACAACAATTTGCAATTTTAAAGCTCACAACTTTAAAGCATTACTCATAATTTTAAGGTTTGCAGTTTATTCTGATGCAGTCCTTCATGTTATTTTGGATGAAAGTGCTTAATAAATTTGAGAGTTCTTTTACATTAGTTTTAGGTTTATTTTTCACCCCTCAAGTTCCAGTTGTTTGGTAATTTTGTTGTTATTAGTTACTAGTCTTTATTTTGGTCCATGGTACCTGCCTATTTTTGTTTTTTAATATCCATTTTATGTCATACTTGTTTGCTCAGTTTTAGTGTAAGATCAAACTTCAAATTTATAATTATACCAGTACAGTTTTGGAGGTTCTTTCCTAGGTTGTGAGTATGCATCTGTGTTGGGGAGGGGGTGAACATGTAGTTGCGGGTTGAATATTGGTAGTGAGAACACATTCATATTTACATTTACAATTATGAATTTCTTTGCAGGTTACTATACCTCTCAAACATTGAGCATTAAAAATCATGACACCAGGAATAAAATGACATAAGGAAGAGGAGGTAGTGATTTTTGTACAGGCACTGTCTAGAAATCTATGCACTCTGTTATGTCTATCTCTGTGAAGAACATCACTAACTGTAAGAGGACTGAGGCTAAGAATGAGGTAATAAAAACATCACTGTCTAGAAGTGGCAGAAAAATATGTATTAATGTGTGTATTAGTAATATGCTTAGTGCATTTAGAGCTTGAAAAGGGTTAACACATTTATTCTATTTCATACTGCATAAATCTGTACAAACTGCAGTTGCTTTCTGACCTTGAATTGTTAGCTAAAATCTTGCTTGTGCCATGGAAATTTACTGAGAAGCAGGTGATTTCTGCTTATGTTAGGAAAATAATGAATAGAACAATACTACTTGTATGAAACTTAGACAAGAAGTTCCGCTGTGCTGTGAGAAAATACACAGCTATAGAAGTTACAGATAATTAGTACAAAGCCTGTTTGAAAATATGAACTGCAATCAGCATTTGCTTGTATCTGAATTAGAAGAGTACCTTGAAAAGTAACACTGTACAATAGAGGCTTGTAAACGGATTAATGGTCACCAAGGCCAGGTTGTTTTTTCTTAAAAGTTTCTCACAAATCTAGTCATGTCAACAGAAAGTCTGAGCAACATCTGCTGTAGAACAGTGCTAAAAGTTGTGTTTGATTACGTCAGCTTAGAAGGCCATGTCTTGTAAAACAGTATAAGAATGAACATACTTCCTGTTAATAGTTAGACAAATCCTTGTATTTGCATGTTTTTGTCTCCTTGCGGCAAGTAAATTAAAAGTGCCTTAACTGAACCTTACGTGTATTGGTCTTTGAAGTTTTTTTCCTTTGACAGATTGGTCCTTTGGACCGGAAACCCTCACTTCGCCTCGGATCAGACAGGCCAGGTGGCTTGAAACCGTACAGGGAAGAAACCACATTGGTTCTTCTTAGTTGAAAAGCCCTCCAACTGAATTGTCGTACAAAAGTGGCCAGCCACTTTCTGATCTGCGACTGAAGGATGGATTTGCTCGAACCAGGTGATCAATCACGGAGGCTCAGGTAAGGTGAATCCACCTTCTTTTTTTCTGTTTTAGATCAGGGACTAGATTTGTATTTGTTCTGTTACAGACTTTGTTTATAAGTCAGGGACAGAAAGATTACTGTCTTGTCATAGATCAGGGAAACAAAGCAGGTAGGCAGACATTCTGAAGAGACTATAAAAACATCCGTGGTACCACGTTAAAAATAAAGTGTTACGTAACAATTAAAAGGGTAGAATAAAATGGGTAATAATTGTACAAAAAGGTCCCAAAATCCGCCATTAACCGAAGACGCAAAATACATGCAGTCACAGTGTGCTGATAATATTAAATACTACTCAAAATGGGTTAATAAGTATGAATTTGATGGCAAATTAGAAAAATCCTCACTTGTCAAACAGCTTAAAACCTATTCTAGAGGTCGGGTAAAAAAGCAACGACAATTAGGAATTCCTCAGGCACACAGGTGGCTTGAGGATGTAAACCGAAGGGAACAAGAATAATAATTCAAAAGCGATGTTTTTAGATAAAGAGGACAATAACTTGGTAATAGCATCAGCCCCTCTGCCTCCCTTACCAGAATATGAGGCAAGTGAACAAGTTAGTCCACCCCTGCGATATCCTGCTGTCACTGAGAGTAGAGACACTACAAAAGCGAAACCGTTTATTAGAGATCCCGTCGAGACCGGGTCTCGAACACGGGCAGGAAACTCAAAAGGAGACATTGAGTTATATCAAATGGGTAGAACTTCATGATTTATGAGTGAAAAAGAAATATGCCCACTTATAGAAGTACCTAATCCTCAGGCAATGCAAGAAGGTCAGGACCCAACTATTCTAGTGTATAGACCCTGGACTCCGGAAGACATCCAGAAAGCCACTGAGGGAATTCCCCATCCAAAAGTTAATTTTAGAAAGTTCCTAGATGATTTGCAAGGAATGAGGCTAAGTTATAATTTTATTTTATTTATTTATTTATTTAACATTTGTTGACCGGGAAAGTCCAACTAGGTTCCACAGATCCTGTTTTCAGTGGAGGCCTGGGGAGAAATGCTCCAGAAGCATGTCTTTAGAATGTGGGAGGAAACCGGACTACCCAGAGGAAACCCATGTGAATGCAGGGAGAACATGCAAACTCCACACAGAAGGTACCCCAGCCAAGAATCAAACCAGAGAACCTCTTGTTGTGAGGTGACAGCATTAACCGCTGCACCACTGCGCCGCCCGCAGTTTATACGGAGAAGAGGTAGAAAAAGTAGTCAGACAAACTGTGGGACCAGATTGGCATATGATTAGTGGCGACTGGAATCCCCGTGATGCTACGCTCAGGCCCCTCCCACATAGTAGCGCAGAATTAGACAACAGAGTGAAAGGTCTTACAGACCAAATCTCTGAAAAATGGAAGCTTAGGGAAGATTGGACTTGCATTAATCAATGTATCCAACAGGAAGGTGAAGCTATTGACAGATATTATGCCAGACTATTAGAATGTTTTAATAACCACTGTGGAATGCAGGTTCCTGAAGATCAGACACATGATTCCTCATATGAGCATTAGTTAAAGAATGCATTTTTGAAAGGCAGTATTGCACCCATAAGCAGCTTTATTACAAAGCACATGGTAGATCATCATACAAGCAGATTACAGTCATTGCTTGAATATGCTAGGCATGCCGAAAGGCATTTTAATAGCAAAAAGAAAAAGAAAGCCCAAGTATTTTCTGTAGAAGATGGAGCAGAAGTTTATGTAGTACAGTCTGGGAAAAAGGGCAAGAGAAATGCCCAGGGAAACAAACAATTTGATCAAAGATCAGAGGACTTTGAAGGGCGAAAGAAAAGGGGTGAATGTTTTAAATGCGGTAAGAAGGGACACTTGGCAAGGGATTGCAAGAAAAACAAGAAAGCAACCACGGAAGATAAGGAGGGTGAGGACTGATTATATGATAGTCAGGAATCACTAGAAGGGGATAGCAGAGAAAGGACAAATGAGAATGTGATAGCGAGAGTAGAGAATGTGACAGAAGAAATCGAGGAAGTGAAGGAAGTCACGGATAGCGAAGAAAATGAAATATTAGATTTGGCTTTATTGAGCTTAGAGCTCTATTTAGCAGGCACAAAACCAGAAGTTACACTCCTGGTAGAAGGGAGGGAAGTCAGATTCTTGTGTGACTCAGGGGCATCACAGACCCTGATACATCCCTCCAAACTGTCAGAAAACACAGAGTTGCCTGATTACATATTAGTAAAAGCAGCTAATGGACAGCTGTATTGGGAGCCCCTCTCCCATAATATTGCAATAACTAATCCTGTTTCAGGATTGACCCAGAAAAGCAAAATTGTTGTTTCTGCAAAATGCCCAGTAAACCATTTGGGCAGAGACCTTATGCAGCTATTTGGTATAGCAGTAGATCTGACTATGCAGGGTATGGAAGCACAGCGACAAATTGATACCTTTGCAGTGCAAACGGAGGGTAAAACATTTTATTGGTACAGCCAGGACTTGGTTATGACTGGTCCAGGGGCAGTGACTGAAGAATTGATGAATGTAGCCATCAGCAAGTTCCCCTCCCTTGACACTGATAAACAGCATTTGTTGCACTGTACTCTATTATTGTAACACACCAGGACCTGATAAGGAATATGAGTAAGAATTATTTGGAAATTGTGCAAACAGATTGATATTACATAATCTGTACTGGGACACAGAAGGGAACAGTGTAGCCAGCTGTTCATTGCCCCAGGAGTTCTTTGCACTCTATAAATCTAATTGATTACCACATGTTAGCTTAACTAAGGACAAGAATATAAAATGGGTAGACTTGGGAGAAAAAGTCACGAGATGGGAGAAACAGACAGAGTTAGAACTGTCAGAACAGGGAATACAAATGCAGAAGTTGAATTGGATAACTCAGACCCGCCCAGCTGTACACTTGCAGTCTAGCAAGGACAGCTGATTAGCACTCCTATTAAAGGAGGAAGAGAATGCCTTACAGAATATACCAGAAACTCTCTGGTCAACAGGAAAATCAGATGTAGGACTTATTCGTACAGTGGGACCAGTTACTATAATGCCAAAGTCAGCATTTAGACCACAAAAAAGACAGTATCCCCTAAGAAAAGATGCAGAGGTAGGAATCAAACCTATTATAGCAGCTTTACTTAAGGAAGGGGTGCTGGTGGAATCTCCTGATTCACCATGTAACACACCCTTATTTCCTGTTAAGAAAGCAAATGGAGAGTGACGTATGGTCCAAGATTTACAAGCTGTAAATGACGCAGTAATACCAAGGGCACCTACGGTGCCAGACCCACACACCCTGTTGAATGATTTAAAACCTCAACAGAAATATATTTCTGTGGTAGATATCAGCAATGCATTCTTTTCGATACCGATACACCCTGACAGTCTGCATTGGTTTGCATTCACATTTCAAGAGAAAAGGTATACATATATGTGACTACCACAGGGTATTGTGAAAGTCCAATGATATTCTCACAAGAAATGGTGAGCAACTTGGCAGGATTTACCCCACCAAGAGGTAGCCAAATTTTGCTTTATGTTGATGATATCCTGCTGGCGTCCCCCACCCAGCAAGATTGTAAAGAAGATACTATAGTGCTATTACAATTTTTAGCCACTGAAGGACATAAAGTAAACAAAAATAAGCTGCAGCTTTGGAAAAAAACAAGTTAAATACCTAGGATATGTAATATCCAAGGAGGGTAGGACATTAGATGAGGACAGAAAAATAGTGATTTTGCAAGCACCAAAACCCACCACCAAGAAGGAAATGATGTCCTTCCTGGGTACGACTAATTTTTGTCAGAGTTGGATTCCAAACTATGCCTTGGAATCTGCACTGTTGACTAAACTGATTTATAAAAAGCCTATGACAGCACAGGATTTGTTACAATGGACACCAGAAGCAGAATCTGCTTTCTGCAAACTGAAACAGTTAATAGCGTCCTCATTAGTTTTGGGATTACCAAACTATCATAAATGTTTTTTCCAAACTGTAGATTGTAACCAAGGTTATATGACATCAGTGTTAACACAGCAGCATGGGGACAAGCAACACCCTATTGCTTATTATTCATCACAACTGGACCCAGTGGCACAGTCTTTACCTCACTGCGTACAAGCAGTACAGGCTTCAGCCTCAGTAGTGTTGTTCCACCCTCTCACATTGAGAGTGCCTCATGCAATCGCAATTATTTTACTGCAAGAGAAGGTAGCATATCTTTCCCCTGCTAGGCATCTTTCCTCTATGACTATACTGTTGAGCCAACCTCATATGACAATTGAACGATGTACGACTTTGAACCCTTCTACCTTGCTCCCAACCCCTGCAGATGGCACACCACACAGCTGCCTGCAGGTGATTGAGCAAAAGACACTGCCTAGAAAAGATCTTACGGATGTTCCCTTGGATGATGCCGAGGTGACATACTATGTGGATGGCTCATGCAAAAGGGGTCCTGCAGGACAGAACCTAGGAGGATATGCAGTCATTTCTGATACTGACATTATAGAAGCGAAATCTTTACCACACAATTTATCTACACAGGCAGCAGAATTGAGTGCCTTGACACGGGCATGTACCTTAGCAAAGGGTAAATGTGTGAACATTTTTACTGACAGCCAGTATGCTTTTTCTACTATACATGTTTTTGCGCAACAGTGGAAAAATCGAGGAATGATAACATCTACTGGCAAACCAATTAATCATGCACAGTTTATTTTAGATCTTTTAGAATCTATTCAGTTACCTCAGAAAGTAGCTATTTGTAAATGCACAGCTCATACCAAACAACAGGATACGATTTCAAAAGGTAATGCGAGGGCTGATACAGCTGCAAAGCAGGCAGCTTCAGAAGCATTTCTTTTGAATGAGGAATTACAACCCTCTGAGATTTTAGACTTAGAAAGGTTAAAGACAATGCAGACACTTACTACGCAAGCTGAAAAACAAAGATGGATAAAATGAGGAGCAATTCTTGAAAAGGAGCTGTACATCTCTAAAGAAATAAAACAATATTGCCATCTAATCTGTTTAGATATGCAGCTTTGTTGAGCCATGGGCAGTGCCATGCCTCAACAGGGGGGATGGTACAGCTGGTGAACCAAGTGTTCATGATGTATGGATTTACAAACTACTCTAAAAAATTTTGTTCGTTATGCCACGTTTGTAATAAACATCATGCACAAGGGGCATTAAAGCCCAAGGAAGGGAGTTTCCCTACACCACCATATCCATTTCATACTATCTGTATGGATTTCATAGAGTTGAATAAATGTGAAAATAAGAAGTATTGTCTTGTCATTGTAGATATGTTTTCCAGATGGGTGGAAGCCTTTCCGACTAAAAATCTAGATGCTACGACTGTGGCCAAAGTTCTTGTTAAAGAAATCATCCCTAGATTCGGCATTCCGGAAAGGATCTACAGTGACAACGGCACACACTTCGTAAATCAGACCATACAACAGTTAAGTAGACATTTTGGTATTTCCCTAAAAAATCATTGTGCGTATCACCCTCAATCTGCAGGGCTAGTAGAGAGGCATAATGGGATTTTAAAAAGTAAGCTAAGAAAATTAATAACAGAGACACAGAGAAATTGGGTGTACTGTCTGCCCCTGGCACTGTTGAGCATGAGAACTGTTCCAAATGCAAAAGGATTGACTCCTTTCGAAAAACTCTTTGGAAGGGCTTATTATATACCTCAGTGGAAATCTCTCATGCCTGCAGACCAGGAAGCTGACAGTACATTAGCTGAGTATATGCGAAACCTTTTAAATTCTAAACATTTGTTGCAGTTAAATTCTGTTTCAGATAAAGAACGAACCAGACCGTCAGAAGTGGCAGTGCCCCCTGGAGCGTGGATCTGGCTGAAGATAGTTAAGAAGAATTGGGCATCTCCAAAGTGGGAAGATCCATATCAAGTGCTTTTGTCAACACCCACTGCAGTCAAAACTGTGGAGCGTGCCTCCTGGATCCACCTGATACACTGTAAATTAGTTAAAAACTTTAAACTGGACAAAAATCTTGTTACATGCCAAGAGCAAAAATGATAGAGTCCAGAAGAAACAGGAATGCAGAACAACCCTTTCCTCAGAACTAGTGCATAATCATCCTGTTAAATGTACTAGTGACAATAATCTTTTTGTTGTGGCCTTTTCTTTTCCCAGCCACACAGACTGAACTGAATAAACGTGAAGCGTTACTCATAAACTGGCATCCAAACTTTAACACTTACCAGGCAATTAAATATGTGTATGTTGAGACTTTCAATGTTTCGAATTGCTGGATTTGTACAGCTTTGTCGACAGCATACGGGGGGTTATTAGTGACTATGGTCCCCCTAGGGGTCAATGAGACCTGGGAGAACTTGATTTATGATACCTCAACCATTACAGCACAAGATAAAATAGCATTACACTTGTCTGTTCCACAAAAGGGAACTGTGTGTTTTTATAAAAATGATACTGTTCAGGTGGGTTGGAACAATTGCAATGTGACTGTTCCTTATAGATGTTACACTAAAGGTAACAATGTAGATCTTTATTGTAATACAAACTATGATTCATTTCTTGGATTGATGCACAAAACACTTGATGAAGTAAAACATAATTCTGTTCTTTATAAACAGCTGTCTACAACTGATAGAAAAATGTTTCATGAAGGCAAGTGTATATTCATAGCAAGGTTACTACTAAAGTAGAGGACTGTTATTTTGTGTGTGGCAGAAAGGCATATGAATGGTTACCTGAGAATTGGTTGGCAGTTGGTTTTGGGTTACCTGGTTCCGGCCATACGACACACTGCAGTTTTGCCTCGAGGAAAAATTCTAAATGTCTTAGAGGTCGTCAAGAAACCTGTAAATCCAGTGGGACAAATCGATGTGAGTTGGAAAGACCATCATTCCATAGGCAAAGGACTGACACATATGGACTTGAGTGATAGCGTTATATCGTGGGCAGGCATATTACCGGCATATGGAGCAGTGAAATCGATCTGGGAGCTGAAAAACTGTTGAAATTTCTCAAAGTAATGAGTAATGCAACTTTTTCTGCTCTCAAATTGGTGACTGATGAACTGAATGCTATGAGAACTGTAGTGCTTCAGAACCGCTTGGCTCTCGAATTCACCCTAGCGGCGAGAGGTGGTACTTGCGCTTTAATCCAAGAAGAATGCTGTTTGTATATTCCTGACCATAAACATGAGATAGACAATCATCTTGAGGTAATTCAGCAAGTGTCAGCCATGACCAAACCAGGCCCAAACCCACTGATGGACTTTTTCCAGAAATGGTTTGGGGGGTGGGGTACCATCCTACTGAACATCTTGATTGCCATTTGTGTAGGTATGTTCCTACTGGGAGTATGTGTTTGTTGTGGTATTCCCTGCATGAAAAGACTGATTAAAGACCTTGTAGCCATATCAGTTTCTGAAACCTTATATTAAAGTACTGAGTTTGAAGAACTGTTAAAAGACTGAAAATGCTTTCAAAAGTTTAAACTGAATGACCCTCTTGACTGCCAATCCTGAGTGGAAGAGGTTAGGAGAAGAAAACAAACTGTTTATGCTTATTTTGAAAGTAGAATAAAAGTATTAATAGGGGAAAATGTCAGAAAAATATGTATTAATGTGTGTATTAGTAATATGCTTAGTGCATTTAGAGCTTGAAAATGGTTAACACATTTATTCTATTTCATACTGCATAAATCTGTACAAACTGTAGTTGCTTTCTGACCTTGTATTGTTAGCTAAAATCTTGCTTGTGCCTTGGAAATTTACTGAGAAGCAGGTGATTTCTGCTTATGTTAGGAAAATAATGAATAGAACAATACTACTTGTATGAAACTTAGACAAGAAGTTCCGCTGTGCTGTGAGAAAATACACATATGTAGAAGTTACAGATAAGTAGGACAAAGCCTGTTTGAAAATATGAACTGCAATCAGCATTTGCTTGTATCTGAATTAGAAGAGTACCTTGAAAAGTAACACTGTACAATAGAGGCTTGTAAACGGATTAAGGTTGTTTTTCTCAAAAGTTTCTCACAAATCTAGTCATGTCAGCAGAAAATCTGAGCAACATCTGCTGTAGAACAATGCTAAAAGTTGTGTTTGATTACATCAGCTTAGAAGGCCATGTCTTGTAAAACAGTATAAGAATGAACATACTTCCTGTTAATAGTTAGACAAATCCTTGTATTTGCATGTTTTTGTCTCCTTGCGGCAAGTAAATTAAAAGTGCCTTAACTGAACCTTACGTGTATTGGTCTTTGAAGTTTTTTCCTTTGACAAGAAGCATGAATGCCATTGCAGCTACAACTGCAATAGAGTGACATTCCTAGAAGTTTCCTGCAACTTTACTGTTTAAAATCCACACATTTTTGCCTCTCATTTCCATCATCTGGTGATCAGTCCTGATGGCATCTGCATGGTCTTCTTGGGCCTGTGCAAGTTTCCAGTGGGTATGCCTGTTTCCTTCTACCATTTAACAGCTTGCTGATCGATTGATTTACTAAACTGAACGTGTGCTTCATATATACGTGGATGTAGTATTCTACATTGAATGGACACTAGTTTGACATCCACAATGTTGGATGTAAAAATGTCAAAAAAATGGAATATTGACATGTATTGTACATGCTCAGAGGATTAACCCTGGAGCAGTTGAAACAAAAGCAAGTTTATTTCCATGAGGTAGTCTACCCTGTACCCCCCATGTGGGAGCTGTGCCTGATAATTATGTATACTAAATCTGAGATCACACCACCCCAGGGAAAAGAGAATATTCCCCTACCTGGGATTGTCAATCTTGTGCAAAGGTTAAACATTTGTTATGGTTGACCAAATGGTGTCAACCAAACAGATGTCAATCTCATCACTGATCGATGAAGGGTAAGCCACCCATGGGTGTCATTCATTCTGTCAAACCTGCAGTTCATCAGCTGAGTAAATGGCTTAGGATTTCCTTCAATATTTTTCATTGTCAAGAGATAAAAATGTTGAAGAAGGAAAATTGAATGTATCTCAGTAAGGAGGGTGTGGATTTGGGATTTTAATGTTGAAACTTTTGTTTATACCAAACGTTTTGGAATTAAATGTTGGAAGTGTGTGTCTGAGTATTTGTGGTTTAGGGTTAGAGCAAGGCTAGGTAACGTGATAGATTTAATGTGGCATTTGTGTGCTGCTGTATGTGGTGTATGACTGTCTTCTGTTGTGCTAGTTTTATGAAATAGGTTTTAAAGGTAAGGCACAGCATTGAGGTTAGGGTTATATGTAGCATGGAAGCCCCTCTATTCATCCCTACTAATGTATGTTCATGCTACACCTTAGTGTAGGAAAATCCTTATTATAACACTATCACTATTTAGGCAAAGTTAGCCTGAATTTGTGGTAGAATTTTGGTTAATAGATTGTGAAAAGGAAACCATTTAAAGATTCATAGATATTCCACTTTGGCTAGACTTCCAGGAAGTACTTTGAAATGATGTCTAGACAGTACTAATTTTTTTTAACTGCCAGAATAGGATCAAATGGGATATAACATCATCACTCAGGAATATGCATCATCTACTTGTGATAAAAAGAATCTATGACCAGTGATAGAGATCACCAGAAGACATCTACAAGTTTCACATTAGAAATGTGGAGAATGTGGGTACAGTTGTGGTTGTAAATGAAGTCTGCACTGAGAGACTGAGAAGAAGATGTGTGGAAAACCATTGGTATCATTATTTCATCCAACTAATAATGACATTCTTTTTAGGAAACTACATTGACATGATGGCCAACCATTGATGTCCAAAGTCAGAGAATGACAAGAAATTATCCATTACCTCTACTACAATAGGAAGGAAAGTACAAGTGATAAAGTTGGGTTATTTGGCTACTACTTGAATTTAATACAGTCTGCAGCTTACACATCATAAAATGTGGTGTTTGACCATGGATAGTAAGATGGATACCACAGTATAGGAAAATGGAGAGTGCGACACAACATGGACTGCCCATGGGCCTTATCAATGTAGAAAGTGGAGTGCATAAAAGTAGATATTACCTATGTTTTACAGTTAGTATCACTTGAAAATAAAGTGATAGTGGGTAGAGAAAAAATGTTTTACAAGGAATTGTATGGCCATACATCTTTTATATTTCACCTACTGAAACTGCTGGATGTGTAGCTGTCATCTGTGTTCACATGAGGAGAACATGATAATGTAAAAAATGGTACATGTGTTACCATATTATTATTATTGTTAGTTTATTATTATCATTATCATTATTACTATTATTATTACTATCATAATATGGTAGATGTGTACATGACATAAACTTATTGTTATTCCTTCTTAACTGGGTAGCCCAGGGTGGATAACGAATTTATCATTTACACTGAATAGAGAAAATGTTTACTTTGTCTGACAGTTGTGGACAGTAGACTATTCATAGTCTTACTGATAGCTGAAATCTGGTCCTTGAATGTTAACATGTCATCAAGAATTCCAACTGATTTACCACAGAAGTTACTGTGGGGGAAAGCAAGCAAAGAAGTCACAGATGGACGATTGCATCATTTAGCATAGCCTCAGTTTTTGAATGGTTCCATTTAAGTCATTTCTGTATCATCAGCTTTTTGCTATTTTCACTGTTTGTAAAGTATTTACTGGAAACTTTCTCTGCTTGTAAAGCATCTGTTTGTTTGTTCTGATTCCCCCTCAAGGAATGTGCTATATAATTGAATTGTTTGTAGTTAAATGCATTCTTTAGAACCTCCTTGCTCTTTTTTGCTGTTTAAAACATTTATTTAGTGTCTCACTGCTGCTTTTCTGCTGTGATAAACATTTCTTTAGTGTTTTCAGTCTAAAATAGTGTAGATAGTAGGTGTAGCTTAGTCCAGATACAGGTTTGCTGCATTTGGGCCTGTTTGTTTGTAGTGACTGTTTGTTCTAAGCACATTTTCCAGACCATCTTGAATTGGAAAGGGCCCTTCTGCACTCTAGAGTGAGAATTGTGCTGACTGGTACCTGGCTGGTAAAGGTTGGCTGGTCTAGGGCTTGGAGTAAACACCTCATTGGTTCTTTTGAACTTTTTTTAAATTTTATTTTGGGTTTTAACCTTGTGGTATTTAAGCCCCACCTTTGAGTGGGTTTCTGCTTGTCTGAGCATTGCTCCATACCATGCAGTACAGCGCAACTGTGTGTCATAGCTGGACAGGTAATTTCTACAATTTTTCCCTTAGATACAACTGTATCCAATTAGTGTAGTCCTCGTCTTTAGCTCGTTTTTGGGCAAAGAAGCATTATTAGCAAAGCTGTGTAAGCACCCATTGTGATAACAGCCTGAAGATTTCTTTTTGAGGCCCTGTTTTACTGATTAGTGTAGCACTAAGCCTAGCCTCTGAGGTACTAACATGCCAAGCCCACTAGGTATTACTGCATGAAACCACTTTTCCTGCCATATTCCTCTTTCTGACTATATAAATTTACCTAGCACTATGGATGACAATTTCTCACAATTTCTCCAGAGAGATTCATTGACATGGGCATCCTGAGGCAGTGTAGCAATTGCCTCATGTACACAGAAAAACCCCTACTTCTAGTCCACACAAACTCAACATGTGAGAGCTGCAACTATATTAAAAATCTTGAACCCATGCTCTCTCACACGTCAGTCAGTACATCTGACATTGAGCGGTTTGTCAGCATGCACACCTCACCACCTGCTCCACCCAAACCCACATCACACATACCTACATACAGAGTTCCTCACCAGAAACTTACCTAAATACCAGAGACCTCCCTAATACAAACACAAGCTACCTATACATAATACTTCCTTTGCAAAACACAATACACACAATAGCTCATGCACCAGTGTCTCACCTGTCAAGCCCATAAGGCTAAACACTAAGCTAACATATTAGTATATAAACATATTAGTATATAAGTATATAAACATACTAGTATATAAGTATTATAGGAAGCCGCAGTGGTACAGCGGTAGCATTGTTGCCTCAAAGCAAAAGGTTTTCCTGTTCAATTCTCGGCTGGAGGGCCTTCTGTGTGGAGTCTGCATGTCCTCCCCATGGTCGAGTGGCCACCGAAAAACATGCGTGAATGGGCGTGCCTTCACTGAGGGTTGGGCATCGGGCTGGCAACTCGGCACCATAAAAAAATATATTGCCAATCATTAGTGGACCAGAGTTCCGCTGTGGCGACCCCTAACCAGGAAAAGCCAAAAAGTCAAACAAGTATATAAGTATTATAAATCCACCCTTTTCACCTCTCTAAATGCCCAAAGCATAGCTAACAAAATTCCCAACCTCCATGCTTGGCTTCACCATAACAAGCCAGATATCTTGTCTGTTTCTGAAACTTGGTTAAAACCTCATATAAAAAACTCAGAAATAGTACCACACGACTATTCCATTATCAGAAATGACAGAAGCCACAAAAAGGGTGGAAGAGTAGCTCTGCTTTATTCATACTCCTTATCAGTTACCCCCTTCACTAAACCTTTCCCCCAATTCACCAATGCTGAATTAATAATAACCCTACTTCTAGTAAATAGACACAAGCATATATGCATTGCCTCACTATACATTCCCCCAGGAGACAATATCTCAGTATTCGAAGATATCCTATCTTGGCTTTCCACTAATATTAGCAATAAAACTATAATACTGGGTGACATGAACATTAACTGGTCCTCTATTCAGTCTTTCTCTAACTCCCTAAATATCAACCTTTATAATTTCTCACAACTTATCAACTCTATAACCAGACCCTCCAAAGATTACTCCAGCAGTAGTATCCTGGACTGGATCTTAGTCTCTCACCCTCATTATTTTTCTGACAGTGGCACACTCCCTGACTCCCTCAGTGATTAGACAGCTATGCCCCCCTAAAATCCAAAAGAATAAAAAGCAAAACAGTCCCTTGGCTAACCAAAGATACACTGGCTGCCATGCGGTTTAGAGATAAAGCCTGATTACGCCACATAAGACTCCTTCCAATCTCTATGAGTATAAATCACATCGCAATAAAGTCAAAAAGCTTGTTACAACAGACCGAAAAACTTATTTTGTCTCACTACAAAATAACCATAAAATGAATCCACAAAAATTCTGGAATGGTATCTCCACTCTCCTTAACCCTGGCAAAAAAGAAAACCCTTGTCCAGATCCCGATGCTCTAGACATAGATCTAGCCACCCAATTGAACTCTTTTTTCATCAACTCTATTTCCAAACTAACCTTGTCCTTCTCTACCTTTCTCTACACTTTCACCATTACTCACTAATAACTCCACCTCCCAACCCCCTCCTTTCTCCATAAAACCCATACCCATATCTTCTATAAAAAAACTTCTCCAAAAACTAAAACAATGCTCTAATGCCCCTGATACCATACCCTCACACTTTCTAACTATAGCTGCTGAAGCCATTGACTTACCCATAACTAAACTACTCAACCATTCTATCCAAGAAGGTCATGTACCCCAACTATGGAAAAAGGCCTTCATTATATCCCTGCATAAAGGGGGTAACAATAATAGTGTTACAAACTTCCGCCCTATTGCCATCCTATCCCCCATCTCTAAACTCCTTGAAAAATGTATCCATCTACAACTTCTTCCCTACCTTACCGACAATCACTTACTCTAACACAGCATGGATTTAGTTCTGGCCACAGTACTACCACTGCCCTTCTTAGAAATTGTTAACAAAGCCTGTGACTCTGGCTGCATAGTATCCACCCTCCTACTCGACCTCTCTAAGGCCTTCGATACAATATCTCACAACCTTCTCCTAGCTAAACTCTCTAAACTAAACCTATCCCTCTCCAGCCTCAAATGGTTCAATAGTTATCTCTCAAACAGGCATCAAGCAGTCAAATGGAAAACAGCTACCTCTTTCCTTGACACCCCCACAGAAGTCTCCCAGGGTTCCATACCGGGTCCCCTCCTCTTTAATATATTCATAAACGATTTCCATCACTCAATCCCTAATGCAAAACATATCCAATATACCGACAGTTCAACCATAATCTGTTCTGCCACCTCCCTCCCCACACTAATAAAGTTCACACAAGAAGCTTTTTCTATCACAGAACACTGGATGTTAGATAATCACCTAGCACTCAATGCCTCAAAAACCAAAGTAATGTTATTTACCCCTACAAAAACAACCATCATTGACAAAAATTCATTTTCCATCAAAAGCCATATCAATACATCTCTTGAATTAGTATCTGAGGCTAGTCCTCATTGATGACCAGCTCAAATTCACCCCTCACCTACAAATAAATATCAAAAAACCCACCAAAAACGTGGCATTCCCTACAGCAACAGTTGCTACCTTACTCCTTCTACTAAGTTTATTCTCTCTACCACATATCTCATCCCTTCTCTTCTTTATGGTGCTGCACTTCTAACAAACCTGTAATCCTCTCAAGACAAAACTCTTCTCCTGCTATTACAAAATTGCGAAGTTTTCCACAAGCCAAAAGTCTTCTACCCATCAATGTCTAGCCCTTCATCAATTAAATAGGTTAGAGTTGCCCAATTATCTCTCCTTTATTCAACTCACTAATGCCCACAAACTCATTTTCACCCCCTCCCTCTGTCCCTCCCTATCCTCAACCTTCAAAATGCACCTCCATGAAAGACTATTAAGATCTAACAATCAAAACCTAATAGAACTGCATAAACCCACCTGTCCCTCAGATAAACATCTCCTATCCTTTGCCTTTGCATGTCAGTGGAACTCCGTACCTCCATCCTTCCCTACCACCACAAACCTCTCTTCTTTTAAAAACTCACTCCACTCACACCTAATTTCTCTGTGGGAATGCTCCTGCTCCCACCCCACTTAATCTCTTCTCCTCTCTTCATCTCAGTCTTCTCTGATTCCATACATGGTTTTAGCAGGAACCCATCCATGTGTAAACAGCTGCTCTTGATTTACAATGTTGATACTTTTTATCTCAGAAATTGTCTCTGTTAAATGAAATATTTTATCTGTAATTAGTATAACCTAAACTTTGTCATTTTTCCTTTAGAAATTGTATGTTTAAATGCATTTTTTTAACTAGTACTTTTGTACTTACTATAACAAAAAACTTCGATTGCAATTTTGTTTGTAATTATTGTTTTGTTTTTGGAGCTTTTCTCCCCAGGACTCCATTGAAAATGGGTTCTTCTAGGCCCAATGGACTATCCTGGTAAACCATCTGCAAATAAATAAATAAATAAATTAGTTACAGGATCTGCCATGTCATACATGCACTCAAGTCTCTCAACAACAGGTACTGTTATGCCTCCATCATAGTCCATGTTGGTGTGAATAATTAGAGATGTACCGCTCTGGACTATATGAAGAAAGACATGACTGAGCTTTCAAACTATGTGTCTCGGGCAGGTGTGTCCCTAATCTTAAGCAGCATTTTACCTCCACCTATAATGATGCCTAAATACAAACAGAAAATGATTGATTTCAATAACTGGCTTAGTTTTGGGTGTCATTCTAAGGGGATCCAGTATCTCTCAGCTTGGGATAACATGATCAACAGACCTTGATGATTTGCCAGAGATGGTCTTCATCTTTCACTCCTGGGATTTTGACTACTGGCTAAGGCTCTTGCCACTCCCACAGTGTGTTTTTTAGGCAGTGTCACAACGACAAAACTCCCGACATAAAAATACCAACAAAAACCAACCTCAAGTTCATGCTGCTAAACGCTTAAAGTCTTAACATGAAACTGCACTCACTGGAAGCAGTTCTCTCCCTGGAGGACGCAGATATTTGTGCAGTCACGGAGACCTGGTTCAAGGCCGTGAAAAGCACCCCAGCCATACCAGGTTATACGTCCTACCATACATTCAGACCAGAAATAGAAGGCAAGAAAACTAATGGAGGTGGTGTATCAATATTCATCAAAGATAAATACACCTCCAGATTGGTTAAATGGTATGATACCCTACAGATACTTCAGGTGCAATTAGCTGTTGGTAGGACACCTCTTCAAGTAATTTCCAGCTACATAACCCCCTCCATGAATCAGGACACCCACTCTGCCTATTTGAATCAACTTGAGCATATCATATCCAAGCACCATGGTTTTGAGTGATTTTAACAACTCTAGCATTGACTGGCTAAATTGCTCAGGCTCAAACTCACCTGCCCAAAGGTTCTTTGATTTTGTCAACTCCAATGCCCTGGATCAGCTTGTTGACACCCCTGCTAGGGGCACTAAAATACTGGATCTCGTGCTTACAAATATGAGAGACCAATGTAGCACCCCCCCCCCCCTGTGAGTTCATTCCTGGTAAGATCTGACCATAAATTAGCCTAATTTGAAGTAGCTGTCACACCTGCCCCCCCCCCACAGCAGCAACTAGACTAAAAAACTTCTCCAAAGCAGATTATAACCCCCCTCAGACGGAACCGGTAACTATGCTGGGCTTTACACCAATGCCCTATACAAGCACCTGTATAACTACATTCACTTGGCAGTACCTGTTATTTATTTGTTTTTATTTATTTCACATTTGTTAACTGGATTAGTCTAACTGAGCTTGCAAACAAACCCATTTTCAGTGGAGACCTGAGGGGAAAAGCCCCAGGAAACATAAGTAAAGATAAAGTGACAATTACAAATATTAAATAGGAATCACAATACAAAATAATTGTAAAAAAGAAAAGGTTATTAACTATTTGCATTGCACTGGTAGTAAGCAAGCCATTTTCAGTTGAGACCAAGGTGAAAGACCCCCCAACAAATATAAGCAAAGATAAACATACATGACAAAAACTATTAAAAATAAAACTGCAAATATGAAATTAATTATAAAGAAAACAAAAGAAAAATTATGAACATTAAGGGTTGCACTGATAACAGTGGTCTAAATTTACTACATATAAGTGTAAAAACAAAAAGATAATCGTTGTTCAAAACAAGGAAAAATGTACAGACATTGATAGGAAGTGCGGGGAAACATAAATAGTGTGGAGAATGAGAGGGGGTGAGAAAGGAGGGGCTATAGTAGGGCTATAGTAGTAGGGTTGAGGGTTTAGGAGGTTACTTAAACAGAAAAAGAAAGTTAGGAGCTGCAATACTTTAGCAATACAGTAAGACAGACTAAGACTACGTGTGGTCAAGTCAACGGCATAATTTCAAGTTTAGTAGGTGGGATTTAAGCTCCTTTTTAAAACAGAGAAAGGAAAGGTTGGATCTAATATGGAGAGGGAGTTTGTTCCAATTTAGTGAGACAGAATCTTTGTTTGGAGAAGGATCCCCTGCACCCTACTGGGAGAAGTGTGCAGTTAGAACTTGTCTGATCAAAGACTGCTGAAACGGGGGCTCAGTTTTTAGCTTTTTATTGGTTAATTGGTTAATTTATTTAAATCGGTTTGATCATTTGCTACTGTTACATTAAAAATATATACATTTTATGCATCACTGCTTAGCTAGGGTTAAACTATTCTCAGTGCCATAAAGTTTGCTCTTCAAAATTTTCCTTAGAACTAGCCAGTTTTTTAGTTTTAGCACTCAAATCTGTTTTATTGAGCTCAGCACTTGTTCAGAACTCATTGTAAGCACTAAATAAGTTACAAATTACTACAGCACTCAACTTTCCTCACTTGTCTAGAGGAAAACAGTTTTTAGTACTTAATAAATAAGCACCTATCCAGGCATGTCTAAGGGTCAGCTCCCGGTGTTTCTCCTGTCTACCTGATGAATCTGGGCATCTTGGGGCAATGCAGCAATTGCCTCATGTACACAGACAACCCTCTCCTCCTACGACCCAACATTACAACCTGTGAGAGATGCACTTATATAGCCAAATTGGAAGCAAAGCTCTCTTCACCCAAGAGTGGACAAGACCGTCAAGAGGAGAAGGTAAACACTTGCACCACACCACACTCATCACATAGTCCCTTAAAACCTACACCACCAAAACACACATAGCAACACAAAACACACAGCTACATTCATGGAGGCTGTCATTAAAAATCTACTCAAGCAACAGAGACCTCCAAAGCAGAAACGCAAACAACCTCCACCCCCCAACACAACCCAAATGACACATAGCCCACAAACTCAGTGTGCCACTCAAACACAGCTCATAAGGCATAACAACGTACCCAAAACTCTAGTCATAGGTGACTCTATAGTCAGGCACACTGATGTTCCACTCACCAGGCTAAACAAGGAGAAAGTTACTGTCAGCTGCCAGGATCCATCACATAACACATGCTCTCAGGTCACTCCACAACAAGTACAAATATGACTCTGTCATTGTTCATGTTGGTGTGAATGTCCTGAGACATACCACCCTGGACTACATGAAAAGAGACATGGAGGAGCTCTCCGATGATTGTAGCCCAGGCAGGTATGACCCTAGCCCTGAGTAGCATCCTGCCATCACCCAGAATGATACCACAGTATCAGTACAAAATGATTGACTTCAACAATTGGCTAAGCTTCTGGTGTCATTCTAAGGGGATCCAGTATCTGTCTGCCTGGGATGACATGATCGACAGACCATGATGCTTTGCCAGAGATGACCTGCACCTGTTGCTCTTGGGATTCTGGATTCTGGCAAAGACTCTTGCCACCTCTATGGTGCCTTTTTTAGGCAAGGATCAAATGACAAATTCACCACCATAACAGGTACAAGCAAGCAAAATCTGAGGGTAATACTACTCAATGCTAGAAGTCTAAACCTCAAAATGCATTCACTCAGGACACTCCTTAAAATGGAGAACATCGACATCTGTGCAGTGACAGAGACCTGGTTGAAGGCTCCAGAGAGCACCCCTGCATTACCAGGCTATAATTCATACCACACCTTTTGGCCACCTAACATGGACCAAAACACTAAAGGTGGAGGCGTGTCCATATTCATTAAGGATATTCTCCCCTCCAGGCTAATTGCTCAGCATAATGCATCTGAGATTATACAAGTGCAACTAACTCTGGGCAAGAACACAATCCAAATTGTAACTTGCTACAGATCCTCCACCATGCCCCAGGATTCCCACTCCTCATTTATTGATACACTGGAAAATATTAGAGCACAAGCCAACACCATAATAATGGGCGATTTCAACTACCCCACCATATACTGGGAAAACTGTCCATGTACCAACTCTTTTGCTCAATGTTTTCTGGATTTCATAAAGTCCAATGCCTTGGATCTACTTATCCACACCCACAACAGGGGCAGCAATATCCTAGACCTGGTCATAACCAACATGGGCAACCAGTGTTCCAACCAGAGGTCAATTCCTCATTGGTCAGACCTGACCCCAAGCTAATCACCATAGGCATCCACATCCCGCCCCCAATCCTCATTAGGGAAACCACTAAAAAATTTCTACAAAGCCAGCTTCACACTTCTTAAGACAGAAGTGGCAAACTTCACGAAACCCATGCAGGTGGACAATACAGGTACAACTGCTGAATCCTACACAAATGCACTTTATAAGCACTTACATGAGTGCATGGATCATGCTATCCCTAACAGAACCAAAATGCTACCCTCCAAAAACAGGAAGCCAATTTTGTGGTCCCCTGCCATAAGCAAACTCTGCAACAGAAGAAAGAAACTATTGCAAAAAAGAGTAAAATCCCATGATTGGAGGAACTCCCTGGTCAGCCTCAGTAAGAAGTTGAGATCCTTTATAAAATCCACCAAAGCTACTTACAAAAACAAAATCGCCACTGATTCTAAAGAGAACCACAAAGCATTCTGTAGCTATGTCAAGAATCTCAATGGCAACACTCAGATCTGCTCTGAGTTACAGCACAATGGTACTACATATACAGAACCAACTGATATTGCCAACATCATGGCAGATAGGTTCAGTGCTAACTTTACCACCCACTCACCCCTTAAAGGTCCCATCTCTATACAGGAAGAATGCAAAGTTCCTGTATTCACGGCTGCATAGGAAAAAAACACACTCTCCAAAGCCAAGAACACAGCATCCATGGGATGTGACAACATCCCAGGCTGTGTTCTACATGAACTACAGAATGAACTGGCACCACACGTTCAATCATAGCCTCACCTCAGGCTTTGTGCCCACTGAATGGCACACAGCTATGGTTATCCCACTCCACAAAGGGGGAGCCAGCATGGACCCCAGGAACTACCATCCTATTAGGGTGACAAGCCTGGTCTGCAAAGCTATGGAAAGTGTCATGATGGAACTTATAAACAATGACATTGGTAATCTCCATACTCTGGACTCTACCCAGTTCGGGTTTGTAAAAGGCAGATCATGTCTCCTAAACCTGATAGACTTCTTTGAAGCGGTCATCAAAGCCATAGATGAGGGTAAGGTGGTTCACACAGCCTATCTAGATCTTGCCAAGGCTTTTGACACCATCCCCCACTCTGGAATTATAAATAAACTCACTAAACTAGGTATAAATCCCTATGTCACAAGATGGGTTGCCAACTGGCTCACTGACAGAACCCACACTGTAAAAGTAGCAGACTCTAAATCCAACTTCAAAGACAAGTGAAGTACCACAGGGTTCAGTCCTGCATCCTCTCCTGTTTGGTATCAATGTCTCTGAAGTACAAGCTAACACAGAAAGTCTTTGGCTAACAAAGTTCACAGATGACTGCAAACTAGGAGCTATAATCAAAACTCCTAATAATGTGGACATCCTACAAAAGGGCCTCACTAAGACATATGCCTGGTGTCAAAGCCATGGCCTCAAGCTCAATGCCAAAAAGTGCATTGCCATCCCTTTTGGTAAAAAACTTTGTACCCATGAACTACCACACAGGCGGTAGTCTAAACATCAAAAGCATGATAAGAGACCTTGGGACACAGGTGGACAGTAGCCTCTCCTTTAATAATCACATTGCCACAGTAGTCAGGAAATCCTTCTACATGGCACATCTCATTGCCCTGATGAGAAGGATGCAGTACTCAGCCTCAGCACAGAGGAGGTAAGAAGATAGCTAAGGAGAGTGAATCCCAGGAAGGCTGCTGGACCAGACAACATACTCGGCAAGGTGTTAAAAGGTTGTTCTGATCAACTATGCACAGTGCTCAAGGAAATATTTAACAGCTCTCTTTCCATGGCAAAAGTACCTTCATGGTACAATGAAACTAACATCATCCCACTACCTAAGAAAAATGCTCCCTCCAGCCCTAATGACTGCAGACCAGTTGGTCTGACATCCACTGTTATGAAATGTTTTGAGCAGCTGATCAAAAACATCTTTCATCATGCCTACCTCCTGATTTTGACCCTCGGCAGTTTGAGTACAGAGCTAACTGATCCACAGCTGATGCCATATCAGTAGCACTACACATTTCCCTTGAGCATTTAGAGGACAAAGACAACTATGTCAGGATACCACTCATATACTTCAGCTCTGCATTTAATACGGTGATACCAATGCAGCTGATAGAAAAACTGTCACATTTAGTAATCAGTAAACATCTCTGTAACTGGATCCTGGACTTCCTGGTTGAGAGACAACAAAGAGTGTGTTCAGGTAAGAACACATCAAAGTACATCATAATTAACACTGGAGTTCTACAAGGATGTATTCTCAACCCACTGTTATTTACCATCTTGACCCATGACTGCTATGCTAAGTAAAAGTCCAACCATATCATCAAGGTTATTGATGACACCACAGTCATGGAGCTCATCATGAAAGAGGATGAAAGGGCATACGGAGAGGAGGTGGCATCTCTGATCAGTTGGTGCTAGGGGAGCAACCTTGACATGAATGTAAGCAAGGTCAATTAAAGAATTTTAATAAAAATTAAATAACAACTACCAAAGATGACCACTTTTGTCTCTTCAAAGAGACTTCATCAGATAACCATATGCAAAACCGCATCCATTTAAATACCTTTAATAATTAGTTTAATCAGCATTAATTAACAATCAATAATGTTTAACCTTTAGACCACTTTTAGTCCAACAAAGTAAAATATAATGTTGCACTACAACTTAATTAAAACATTCAGTTGTAAAAAATATTGTTTGTTTGTGTCTTTCGGCTTTTCCCTGTTAGGGGTCACCACAGCGGAACTCCGGTCCGCTAATGATTGGTAGTTGATTTTTACATCCTGAGTTACCAGCCCTGATGCACGACCTTCAACGAAGGTATGCCCATTCACACATGTCTCCACGCAGAAGACACGCTAGCTGTGAATCGAACCGGACAGCGTCTTACTGTGAGGCGACAACATTAAACTTCAAAAATCACACCATCATAAAATATCAAACTTCGCATTTGTTTAAAAGTCATTATAAAATCATTATAAAATCCTACACCAAAGCTGCTCTTTTAAACAAATGTGAAGTTTGGTGTTCTATAATGCTGATTAAACTAATTATCAAGGACATTTAAATGGATGTGTTTTTGCATACAGTTATCTGATGAAGTCTCTTTGAAGAGACAAAAGTGCTCATCTTTGGTAGTTATTATTTTAATTTTTATTAAAAATCTTTACTCGACCTTGGCTACCATGGTTGGATTGCTTTTTTTGTTTGTTTGAATGTAAGCAAGACCAAAGAGATTATCATTGATTTCAGGAAAAGGAGAACAAACCACCCAGTTCTCAGGATCAATGGTGAGAGTGTGGAGAGGGTTAAGAGTATGAAATTCCTGGGTGTACACATATCCAAGGATCTCTTGTGGTCATGAAACACCAGCCAACTGGTCAAGAAAGCACACCAATGCATCTACTTTTTAAGAAGGCTGAAAAAAGCTAAGTTTCCTCCTCATATTCTCTCCACCTTCTATAGAGGTGTAATAGAAAGCATCCTCACCTGCAACTTCACAGTGTGGTTTGGAAGCTGCACAGTTACAGAAACCCTCAAAGAGTGTTGAGAGTTGCAGAGAAGGTGACAGGTTCCAGTCTTCATTTGATATAACATCTTTATTCCACAAATAGCATCCAAAAGGCTACCAAAATAATACTGGATAACACACACCCTGAGCATGGACTGTTTAAGCATTTGGCATTGGGCAGGAGATATTGCGGCATCCACTGCAAGATTACAAGATTCAGTTACAGTTTCTACCCTACAGTGATTAGACTTCTGAACTTGGCACTAGTCCCAGGGGTCTGGACACATAATAAGTCAATTTTTATTTATTTTTGCAAGATATACTTACATATATTCCAAGTAAGTGCAATATTTATTTATTATATCTACAGTCAGTATTATTTAATTCACTTAAGTGCAATATTAGACAAATAACTTAGGCATTTTAATTTGTAGTGTGTTTTTGTTACTTTAAATAGGGTAGTTAATTTAACTTAGGGAAGAGTATTCTTTTCATATATGAGTGTTGGTAAGTGTCTCTACTCTTTCTTGCATGTACTGGGAGTAGTATTGTATTCGTTAGTTATGTTTATTCCTCTACTTGTATGTATTGTTTCACTTTCCTTTGCAACCTCAAGAATTGAGCTGATACACAAAACTGCGTTTAGGCTACACATGTATAGTTCTAAATGACAATAAAGTTTACTTTGACTTTGACTTAAATGTGCAAAGAGTTAGGGCTAAAGTTATGTCAGCAGGAGCACGGAAAGCTATGGATAGTTTTAAATGAAAAGTTTAGTTTATTTACTAGACTGGGCATAGCTAGAAGCTGTGTACAGGTTTTTTTTAGAGATGTGCTAAATAAGGACATAATGGAGACATTTGTTATACTGGGAGATACACAAATCCAGACAGCAAGAATAAGTTTTCTAAATGTTCTTTCTACTGAAAAGATGAAAACGTGGATCTTTTTAAAGGAGAGGTTCTATGTGGTCACACTCTAAGGGAAGAAGACTAAAAATGTGAGGGGGTGTGTACCACTGCTGGCATATCTCTACCTCAAAGATTAAGGGAGCGTATAACGGTGGAGTGATAAATATAGCAGTGTGCAAGGCAGTTGTAGGGAAGTTCTTATAGAAGTACTGGGTGAGGCAAAGACCTTATTTAAGAATTTGGGTCTATATTAAGTTATCGAATCACTAAATGCCGAACAGCTAAATAATCAAAACGACCATTCATCAAATTGTTTGTTACCTCCACTAATTATATATACCAACTCCGAGGTCGCACTACAGTGGAAAATAGGCAAATATTCCATTTCCCACTATACCACGACCCCACAAAACACACTTCGATGAATGGCTGTTTTGAGTATTTGGCCATTTGGCATTTAGTGATTCGATAACATAATAGGGAACCTAAGAATTTTAGAAGGGTGGCCATTTTACAAGAGTTCCAATAAAAGGAAGCTCATATTTCTAATGTGGGTATATAGATCTACTTAGCTACTAATTTGTGGGTTCAGGGTAAATTTAATTAGAAAGCCTATAGCTGAATTAAACTGTTTCATAACTGCACTGGTAACCTCATCATGTTCATGGAGATAATTTAGCTTGGTAAAATTCCTAGATGTGTGTCACTTAGAAAGATGGAATAGTCAAGTGGACCCAATACATTCTGGGTTAGTAGTAGCCTTTGCGGATTGCATATAAAGTATAGAGTTAGTTCTTGTAGTGTTAACAATTAACTTTATGCTTGTTAAACCTATGAAAAGTGGTAAAGAAGCCATAATGAACTGAGTGAATTAAGGTCATGATTTTCTTATCCTTAGAAGAACATTATTCTGAGTTGAGAAAGTCTACAGGCAGATTTTCAATAAAAACTGAAAAAAATGTATGGGAACAAAGATTTTGTATTATTAGTTTGGAAGGTGACAATAGGACTGAGAATTTTGCTGAAAGATACTCTAAAGGGAGAGAGAAATAACATTTATAGCAAAGAATATTTCATTAGAGAAGTCTATTTCGGAAATTTGATGTACCAGTTACAAAATCTATGTTGTATATAATCTCTTGTTTTTCAATTTAAAAGATGGCCTCAGTTATTAGACAAGAATACATATTATTATAGACCCAATCAGCTGAATGAAAGAAGCTGAAGATGTGTTGAACTAAAGTCTAAAGATATATTAGGATGCATTAAGACTGTTCTCCTCATCAATAAGATGTAGTAATTACTTGTACATTCATTTTAGGTGTAGCCTTGCAATGAGAGATGATGAGCTATGAGTCAGAAATCCGCAGCTTTGAAAAGATTATAATAACAGTGGATTTTCAAATCAACTGGAATGAAATTATAGGTTAAAGTAAATTTACAATGAATGCAAGACTGAGAATATATGGTCAGAGTTTTTAGGAATTTTCAGCATAACCTAACACCGGGAACTGCATATTCACAGGACACATTAAATAATAAAGTAGTGGGCACAATTAAAAACGTTTAAATTATTTTAAAATGTTTTTTAGTATCTGGTATTGAAAGAAGAGGAGTGACAGTTAGTGGGGAGATCTGTAGAAAATAAATTCATAAGAGTTCATTAAAATCTTCCTTTGAAACTGTTATTTTTTTATATATATTGGGGGTTATTAGCACCTTTTATTAATATCATCTCTCTCTTTGTATTTCTGCAAGACTGGTTCATTCCCCTTAAAAATGAAGGCTTACCTCCATTCCTTCCCATTAGGGCACTGCGAGTGGTATTATCATGCTTGTATAGAGAGGGGTTCTATTTATAGCAGTGTAGTGCCCTGACAGAGATGTGGCTTCTGAAGTGTATTTCTGCCTTGGGTGTGTCAGGAGTTGAGATTTTCATAGATGTAAAAAAAAATCAAGAGATATATAGTTTAACAGGTCTGGGAATTGTAGTGTTTTAGCAAAGTCACTGCTGTGTATAGCAGAACAGAACTGTTTACTGTTTCCACACACTGTTTACTGTCAGCAGCTGAATTGGTTCATGTTGAAATGGAGCTCCATGCGTCTGAGGGACAGGTATGTTCTAAGCAGCTTAGTTTTAAAGAAAAAAATTCTGTTTTGTTTTGAAAGCAACACTAACTACCTAGGAGTGTTAAACAGGACTGTTGTCATTTCCTTTCCCTTTGGGAGTACTGTTTAGATTTCAGAAACATATAACTTGAAGACAGCTGAATCTGAATTACTGTATTTTTTCTTTATTCTGAATTATTGTACTCCTGAACTTTATTCAGACCTGAAGTAAAAAAAGCATTTTTGTGCAAGAATTGCAGAAAAAATACAGTCTTCTTTCCTAGAGACAGTAAGCTAAACCTTTTAAAACCCATCTGTGTCATCTGTAACTATGATTTAATGATTTAGTAACAATTACACTACAATACTATCTAGAAATGATATGAGCAAAATTGTTAAATTACACTTAATCCTGTTGCCAACTACCTGTTTAAACTATTTTTTTTTTATTTTTTCTGTGTACAGTCAGTTAATTGGTCTTTTCTATGCTTTGACATATATTTAATTTGTCATTTCTATGCTTTAACTTATGCTTCTCTTAACTAAGTTTATTTTCTCATTTGTAATTGTTGCCAGTGTTTTTTATTAGTTTATAACAGCATCAATGTGACTCTTGGAATCTCTTTTTTTTTTTTCAAGAAAGACTGTAAACTACTGTAATTTAATACATTGTTTGGCTCACTGGAAGTGTGCAGCTGAAACTTTGTAACCAGAGTGGCCTGTTTAATTGCAGCATGTAGCATGAATACTGCAAATGGGTTATGTCTCTTGAAAGATATCAGTAGTCCCTCCTGGGGAACTCTGAGTGTGTGTGTGTGTGTGTGTGTGTGTGTGTGTGTGTGTGTGTGTGTGTGTGTGTGTGTGTGTGAAAATAGTTTGACTAAGTTTCAATTGCTGTTGATAAAACTTTAAGAACATACTGGGCTCAGACTGATGGGAGAGATTTTGGAGAGCTAGTACTTATAACCATGTTCTGCAACTGTAAAGAGTAAAGCTTATTTTGGGTATGGCAAGTGTTAGTTATAACCTGAGGCAATTTAATGCATTTTTCATAGGGTCTTAAGGCCAATCATTATTTCAAACATTCGTTTGGTGGTCATTGTTGACAATTTTGAGGTACTAGTGCTGCCAGATATAATATGATGACAATTATGCAGGATTCAAAGGCTAGATCCTCTGTATTTTGCATATTGGATAGAAGTGGTGAGATACAATGTAAACTAAGTTTTTATAGTCAGGAAAACAATTTGTATCAAGTGTTTAAATATCCTTGTAGACACAAGTTAACATAAACAATATACAACAGTTAGGTGATGCTTCATGTTTTAATCAGATGAGTAAGGAAACTGACAAGATTCACTCTGCAGAATAATCCAAGATGTCAGTGGTACAACTGATTAAAGAATGCATATCTAAAGGACTCAAAGGTGCTGATTTAAAAAGAATGATTGAATTCCAGCAGACTGGCAAGGATCATAGATATGTAACATGTAGTAGACAGACTACCTGATATGTCCCTGCTGGCTCTTAAAATGCTGCTTGCAATAAAGAAACTAAAGTTGGAACTGCAAGTGAGATGCTTAAAGCAGACAGGAGAATGAAATAATAATAATATAATATAATATAATATAGTATAATATTATATTATATAATATAATAATAATAATATAATGAGAATGAAATCCATCTGGAAAAAAAGCTATACTATCCCCATCCATAAAGCAGGAAAATCTACAGACATTTCAATTGTAGGATTATAGCTATTCTCTCTCCACTCTCAAAAATCATAGAAAAATGCATACACAATTACTATGCCACATAGTACTAGAAAACCTTTAACACCCACTCAGCATTGTTTTCAACTGAACCACAGTACTTCCACCACTCTCATTGCTTTTACCAATTCAGTTGCGCAATCCAGAGACAATAACAAACTAGTCACCTGCCTATTCCTGGACATAATAGCTTCCCTCTATCCACTGGAATAAGTTACCTTTAACAATCAGATCTATCATACAGTGCCACCCATTTAAAATCACCCTAAAAGTTCACTTCACTAATACCTGGACTTGATCCTGTACACAACCGCTGTGAACTTAATCACCTGACTCCCATTGCATACAGCCCCTTCTCAAGTCATACTTAATTCTAGCCACAGAACTCTAACCCCTAATACCTTTTTTCACTAAATTTCTCCACTACTCATATTTACCTCTCTCCCTTCTTTTCCCACTTAGCTTACTCCCCTTTCTCAGATTTCACTTGATTCTAACTACTCCTACTCTCCTCTCTTATTTATAAATTTTAAAAACATCTCCAATTTTCCCTCTCTTACCTATAGCCACCCCTCTTTTGTTCTCTTGACACTTGACCTTTTTCTATTTTTTATCACCTGCTCTCTCTATCAACTTTCCCTCTGCTTCTAATTACTGATGCGCATGTTGTTGCCTGTGTGAACTAAGATTTGACATATAGTACTTTCTGTGCTCTTATCTTAAACTCCGAATTAATTGTCATTACTTCCCCTGTAAATGGGGAATTCCTTTTGTATTGGAGATATATGAATGACTTTAACATTCTGTTTTATTGCCTCTTTTGTAAATAACACCTTGTAAACTCACTTGCTACAAGTGGGAATCCAAGCATTATAAAGCATGTTTATATTACCTCGTGTACTGTACTGTTTGTAAACATTATTATGGTGTATGTAATACTTTGTGGATCTTTTCTCCCCCGGGCCTCTGCTGAAAAAGGGTGCAAGCTCAGTCAGACATTCCCGGTCAACAAATGTCAAATATATAAATAAATAGATTGAAGCCACCGAGTAAGAAAAGAAAATCAGTATGAAATGGTCATACCACAGGAGTAGGATGAGGAACAACTACATAACTGGGAAGTCTTGATGTTTCATCAAATGCATGTAAGTAATGTGAGTGAAAACTCAGAAAATAGAAGCTTAAGATCAGTACTGCTGCTACTTCAGTAAAAAGAAGAAAATGGATGTTTTTTGGGACATGGGAATGTGCAAGCAGTCACAACCAAACTGAACAATGCTACTGGGTAAGGTTTTTAATTCCTTCCTTCCTGAATAGAGCAATACATGCCATGAGTAAAATACACAATTTCAGACTTCACTGAAATGTGTCCTTTTTTAAGCTCACATCTGAAACTTACAGAAAACAATTTTAGAGAACACAGAAGAAAAAAAAGAAAATAAATATTTTAATGCAGAAATAAGCATTTAATTTCATATGTGGGTGACAAGCTATAAGGTTACTACTTTTTAAATGTTGGGATACACTAGTTATTTGATTGACAAATCAGGAATATCTAACTGCATCTAAATTGTCTTGTTCTTACCACTTTCTAGAGAATACTACAGCTGAACTACAAATATGTTTCTAAAAACATTCAGTAGGAGCCTATGCATGTTTTCTTCCATGCACAGAATCTCAAGGGCATGATTCTATGTACCACACTGCAAGGTCAGTCTTCACGGTTCTCCCAGATGACCAACTGTATCTACTGATGTCAGTCTCTCAACTCCCATATCTCTGTGTCAGTTCCTACAGGGACCAAGCTTATAGTCAAACACAGACAGACTGGTGCAATGGTCAGGGCATTAATCTGACCCAAATAAAGAGGGGTCATAATTCACAGCCTTCTTGGGAAAGCCTACACCATGCCACTGTAGAGAAGACCATCCAGCATTAAACTTCAGATTAAGGAAGAATCTAGCAGATTCTTTCATGACAATCAAGAAGTTGGTCATCCCTTTGTCTTTTAAAAGATATTTTAGGGGCTGTGTGAGTTTGCTTATATGGTCCACATATATATATTTTTTTAGATCCAAACAAAGCTTAGGACCATATACTAGCTACAGGGACTTTTCAGTAAACCACAGGAGAGAAAGTGTTTTTTTACAAAGATGTGTCTCAACAATACTTCACCAATAACATGTGGGAAAGCATATCAAGTTTCCATGTACTTCAGAAGAGTGGATTACCAAAATGCAATTCTCTGCCATAGACCATTTCCCTGATGTACTGGGAGCCATGAACCTGGCTAGAGGTCAAGGTGCTATCTGAATGTGATCAATGCCTGCTGAATGAGCTGTCATCACAGCTATCTTCACAACCACAACCACTTGGCAGACCATGTCTGGATGTGGACACATACACCACTGATTTAGCAGTGGAATAGTACCACTGGTGGAGTGTATCCTGCATGCCCACATTGGCTCACATCTGAGAATCTGCCTGCTGTTTGGCCTCATGGATGCTGTAGGTCCCCCAGCAGATGCTTCATAACAGACACTGCATGGTCCAGTGTGTCATTTATCCTGCCCAGTGAGTCACTCACATGGTTCATGCCATCCAGTAGGTCTGAATGCACAACATGCACTACTCTTACTGTCTCTTCTGAGGCTCTGTATGAACTTACCTGGGCAAACATGATGACCTGCACATACAGTGGGTGGCACCTGCTGACACAGCATCATCAGAGGGAGGACAATGATAAGCATACCTTCTCTATGCACCTCTAGGGAAAGATTCCATCATCTCCACAATGGGGATAACCACTCAGCCCTGATGAACCATATCCCCATCAACCTGTTCACTATCAGATGGTTCTGTATCATGGATATGTGTAAGCATAATGACTGTGTCCAGAATGTGGGGAGGTGATGTGAGAGCCACACCTGACATGTTAGACATACCATCTACAACCTCACACAGTGCCCATTCATCATCACCGTTTTCATCACAGGCTACCCATCCCCTAACATCAGGTAGATGAGGATCCACAGTGCCTGTGCCAGTCTCATCAGTGAATAGACAAAGAAAACAGAAAAAAAGACATTCACATATGATTATAGTATACTACCTACACTTGAATAAACCAATCACACATGCAAATGCAAATAACCTTAGAGGGTAATATAAATAATGTAAAAAATGTATGCCCATACCATGTGCAAGTGGGCGTTTTACCTCAATGCCAGATATCCCTGGGCACATAAATTTCAGCTGATAATGGTATTATAAGCATAAAACATAAGACAACTTAATCAAAGCCTTAAGCTAAATGATATTTATATTTGAATGGCATACCTAGTGCAGCAGTAGTGGAAATCCTCTGGTTGTCCTCAACCATTGCTACAACATATTTCACAGCAAACATCAGTTAGCACTGAATATATTATAAAAATCAATGCAATGGAAACTCCTTCACATGAATACATACTTACCTAAAATTATTGCTTCTATAAAGGAACATTTCGAAGTGCAACAGTTATGGGATTGTCACATTTAATTCCATATCTTGTCATTTTCAAAACTTTTCACCTCAATTTACACCCTTGGAATGTCAATTCTCCTGTGACATTAACAATCAATATAGAGAATTCAGAAGTCCATGTTCCCTTTTGTCATGGATTTAATTCCAAGTTGATATCACTCACAGTTACTTTTATGCACCACCGAGGAATTGTGTAGTACTTAAACAAAAATTATATAAGAACAACAAATCATAACAACATTGGCATATATGTTTGTGCCAATGTTTGCATTATGAATGCTATTAGCAAAAGCAGAATGTATGCCCAGAGGTGGGAAAATATAATTTGAAATGTAACTGAGATATCAACATTAACCAGCATTTAACGGAATCAATGTGAAGCATTTGTATATATACTGAGTAGCACACATGGCTGTCTTATTGATATGTTTCTCACTTAAAGTAGACATTGAAGAAATGGTACATACATTTCATTCCAGCACATTTCTGTATTTTCTATCATGCAAATGCATGCTCTAGCTTGTCCATCATTTTGCACAGGCTGATACAAATTATATTCTAATTTGGTGCCAATGCCCTGCCATTTTTCCATTTTTTGGGGGCTGCCTTATTAAAAGGTACAGCTTAAGGCTTCTGCAGGGTGAGTATGCCACATCAAAGTACATGGCTAAGGCTTAGAATAGGTTAGCCAAGGCTGTCACCACAAGTGCAACTGGCATCTTATGCATGGGCGAACAATGCCTTCACCTTTACAATGACTTAGGAAGGCAAAATCAGCAACTTAGAATAATATGTAATCAGTATTTAATCAGGTCACATAAACATTTCATGGTTTGTAATGCATAAACCAGTTTTCCTATAGTCACACTATTTGAGCAATGTGTTATACTTCAGTACACCACAATGTTGACGGCTGATTGACTGACTTATGCAGATGGTCGAGAGGAGTTGTAGATCAACAATCCTTAAATAGGGGGATGTTCCCTATCCCCAGAGATTGAGTAATCTCAGAGTTAGTATATATAACTAGCAGTGCCTGCAGGTTTGCAGAGGTAACTTGCCCCCTGTAAAAAACAATGTTATTTTGTATTTTTGTTTTTTGTTTGTTTGTTTTGTTTGCATTGCATGTGCAGTTGACTGATGGCATTTCCATTGTTGATCTTGTATGACTGATATTCTTGCTGTCTGCACTGTGGTGTCTCAATGTGATTCAATAATACACAAAGGCACACACAAAGGCACACACACACACACACACACACACACACACACACACACACACACACACACACGCACACACACACACACACGCACACACACACACACACACACACACACACACACACACACACACACACACACACACACATGCACACACATATATTTCTGCATTTTCTGCTGCAACATGATAACATGACCACCAGCATGTAGAGCTACACTAGCCACAAAGTGTTGGACTACCATCCCTCCACAGGTTGCTATGGTGGCCAAAGGGTCACAAACTGTCTCCATTGCCTCCATAACCCCTACACTACCTGCACTACCTGCATCAGGTAGCTCTGTCTCAGAGTCTAGTGAAGTGGTACCCACTGGGAGTAGTGCTAATGGAGGGGGCAATTATGAAATATGACAGGAGCTGACTGAGCTGGGTAAGAAGATTATGGAGAGGGACATCATTGCTCACAGTGACTATGGAAAATTTCCTGTATTACATTTTCAAATCACTGCCCTATTTGGCACTCCCCCAATTGCCTGTGACAGGAGATAGTGGTGAATGCCCTGAAGGTAAGAACTAGATTCTCACTGTATTTATGCTGGATGTTGATGCTCCTTGAAAATTACATACCTATCCCCAGTCGTGGTGTCCCCCAATCTATTATTTCCATCACCATCCCTATCTGTCTTGTATGTCCTGTATGTCTGCACCTGCTATCTGGCCTATCATACATACTTACCTCTCTCATTCTGAAATACATTCCCCAACATTCCTATCTGATAAAAAAAGGAAAACAGCACCTGTTTAACACACACACACCCAAAAAGTATTCCTCATACACAGCTCTCCTTTTCATATATGTGTATGTATATGACGCACTTAATTCGGTCCATTTGATCACACCATATGATTAAATTGTTTTCACACATCCTTACTGATGTCACTATCCCATTTTGTCAAATTATTTGTAGAAGTACAATGTTAGGTTGAAGAACTGAATACCAATGGTGCTCTCCCTCCACTGTCCTGCACATCTCTGTAAAAAATCCTCCAGTGTCTTATCTTCTGTTTGCTCCCCATTTTTCACCACTGACCTATCAGCCCCATTTCACACCTTTAATCTGATCAAGAAATAGATTCTCACACAAGACCCATGACCAGAAAAGTCCCATAAGATAAATGATCTCAGCATTTGCATGGCACTTTGTATCAAGCAGCACCACTAAGTACACTTCAGTAACAGTAACTGCTGTTTCACATCTTATAGCAAAAACCGGTGATCAGCTTTTGCCTTTGAGCTGCATTCATATCCTGCCCTCATGCTACTAAGCTTAACCTTAATGTGCAACAGAAAGCAATACTGACAGCAATACCAGTATGCACTTATAATGATATGTATAACAGACTCCAGGGTTTAATTTACAATAAATGGGATGTTTACATTTGCATTACTTTTATGAAGTCTAATTCACACATAGTCCCTTGCTTCATACATTTTTCATGGTACCGTTAACTGTGTGATTTTTGCTAACTGAAATATGACTTCCTCTGTGGTGTGCTCAGGTAATGCTCAGGTCTAAACAATGTTGATTAAGATTGGCAAGTGTTTAAATCCAGCATTTACAACTTTAGTTAACATTTTCTTTCCCATTACATTTAACCTGGTAGATTATTAGATACTTGAGTTACCCCCCACCTCTATCCTGTTTATTCCTTAATCAGTCTACAAGTACCCTAACTCTCCTCTACAAGTACCTCTAACCCATCTCTGTTCTGAACACTTTACTGTAAACATGTATGATGACAAACAGAAGGTTATCACAGCACACACATAGGCAGAAATGCCTATATGCCTGTGCTCATCATTTGCATGAAGCTTGGCATTGATCAACAAAGCCCACTGCCATTTTTTATTCTAAGTTAAAAAATTTCAAAACATAACTGCACACATGCTAATATTCAGCCATCAATTGCAAAAATAAGCTTGACAGCAGTATGCTTCATTAAATGATTGTGGCAGACTGAAAGTTATGTCAATGTCTTCTATGACTTCTCTATGGTTTATTAGCATATGGTACTCAAGATATGAGAAGTTCATTGCAATTCAGTCTAGCTATCCCATAACATAAATCATAGTTACAGTGATACACATTACCTTTCCAAGTGTTTTCCAATGAACTGGCACATTTACAAACATATTTACAGAGTAGTATGAATGAGTTCAGTATTTATGGTTTGCACGTATCACAGAGATATGCCAATGAATAACAAGCAATGCAAGACATTTATACAATGACCTTGAGATAAACATTCAGGACTGCATGTGTGGCACTGCACTAATTGACATCTGTCATTATCTTCCAGCACTTAACTGCTCAATACACTGCAATGTGATGGCCATATATATCAGTCAAAACACAACACAGTAATTACTGTGAATTATGTGATGTATGACTTATTGCTAAAGTATGTTGTGAGTTGTGATGAACACATTGATGTTTTGTCTATTTCACCACATTGCTTATTCCCCAAACATACGTAAACTAAAACTATGTGCTGTCCAACACTTATAATAAAACTTTTTTGATTGTGGACTTTGATAGGCAAGTCCTCAACTTTAGCAATGTCTAAAAAGTATGAGTCTTTTTGACTATAGTGGCAGGTAGGACTAACTTATTCAACAGCTGTGAAGTGTGCACTTTGTTTAATTGGAAACATTCATGGTGAGGGCTCCCCAAATTTTTTCATTTATTTTTAGACCACACAATGACAAAGTCATCCCTTCAAATATGTGCTGTCTCACACTCATGATAAGACTTCTTCTGTGGCACAAGCAGGTAGAACACAGTTCCAGAGACTGTGGAAGCACAAAGGCAGGTGTTCAAATCCAGCAATATCTATCCGCTTTGAATGTATCTCACTATAGCGATGGGTAAGACTGGCAAATCAAACAGCTGTGATGTATTCCCCTCAGTGGAAACTATGTGCTGTCCATGGGTAGAGGGCTCCCCTGACTCTTTTGCTCCCTTTTAGGTCACACATATGCATGGCAACACAATGCGGAAGTCATCCTTTCAAATATGTGCTGTCTCATACTTGTACTAAGACTTCTCTTGTGGTGTGAGCAGCTAATACACAGTTCTATGTGGTTGGACTAGGCAGAGGTTAAAATGTGGCACTGTATAATTGCAGCATGTGTGTTCCTGACTATTATAGACTGGACTGGCTTATGCAAGAGATGGTGATATGTAATACTGGCAATTGTATTAACAGTTACATGGCTAAAGAATTTTGAGTCCTCAAATAAAATTTTATTTGAGCCATAAAATTCAAACACAGCTTAAATCACCCCTTCAAATATATACTTATTGATGCTTCTAATGTAACTTTTTTTGTGGCATCAGCAGGTAATACAGGGCCTTCTATGGTATAGACTTGGGCAGGTGTTGAAATCTAACATTGTTAAACAACTGTGGCTGTAGTACAGGTAACTGAAAATAAGTAGGAATGGCTTAACCAACAGATATGCTGATAATTCAGTCTAGGGATAAGGCTTACATAGCTACAGAATTTTGATCCCCCCAACCTCCTTTAATGTGACCTATATGGATTCAGACACATCAATGAAGTCATCTCGTCAAATGTGTGCTTTCTGATATGTCTACTTCTGACTTCTTACATGGCATCTGTGGTTAATATGCAGTTCTATAGATTGTGATAGGCAGAGATTCTAATCTAGTAATTTATATAAGACAATACTGACAGGCAGAAGTGGCCTACTCAACAGATGGCGATATGACTCACACTTTATTTTTTATTTATTTATTTATTTATTTGCATTTGTGGTCCACTGGGCCATAGTGAACCTATTGTCAGTGGAGGCCTGGGGAAAAAACTCCACACTAAAAATACTCAATACATACAATATTCAATATATACAATATTCCACATCCAGTACATTCAATACAATAGATCAAAGTGATCAGTAAATACAATGCATACAACGCAGTTCATAATAGCTTGAGCATAGTGAAGATCTGAGAACAATGATAGATTACAAAATCAAGGATAAAGTGGCTTGCACAATTAGAATATCACAAGTTTGGATATAACAAGTTAAGATAATTAAGTTACCTATGAGAGTAGCTTGTGTTCTTGCAAAATAGTCAAATAATTAACACTTATAAAGTCCTGAGCTTAAGTGTAGATGAGCAAATATAGTGGAAAGTACAAGCACTGTAGTTAAGTGTTTTGTGTTGGGTAATGGTGGAAGAAGGAGTCAGGTTATGGGAAATGTCATTTTGGTACATGTGCACTGCCATAGAGAGGAAAGGTGGTGTCTCACTTGTGTAAATATTGGCAGGCCTAAATGATTTTGAGCCCTCAAGTTACATTTAAGGAGAAATATAACCATTACAGCACATTTCTTATGTATTCCCTTCAAGTGCTTTATGAGACTTCTGACATGATTTCTTCTGTGGTGTCAGTGGTTAATTCCCACTTCTGTAGACTATAAACTTAGATAGGCGTGTGTTTGAATGTGGCAAGGTGTAACTACTGAGTGTGTAACAGAATGCAATTAGGCAGGATTGGCTTGTCCAAAAGAACTGATGCTTATAATTTCACTTAGAGGGTATGTTTACTTTTGCAGAGAAAAAGACCAGCGTTTGTACTCCCTGTTATGGAAGCCATTTTCATTCAAATGCAGTGCTCAAGTTATCACTTCAAGTGTGTGTTTTCTGATGAATGCAGTATGATTTCTTGTGTGTCATCATCAGTTATTGCACATGTCAGGAGAATCTTGATGTACATTGTATATGCCTGAATCCAGTGTGTGTGTGTGAGTGTGTGTGTGTGTGTGTGTGTGTGTGTGTGTGTGTGTGTGTGTGTGTATGTGCCTTTCAGTATTTTGTTGATAATATAGAAGTAAAAGGAAAGATTGGCTTATCTTGCTGTGTGGCATGTAGCATATTGGTCACAAAGTATCATAGGACCTCTGACAAGCGATTTTATGTGTTGATATGAGTAAGTAATGTTCATCCAGTAATAGTTGTACTTCATTATGAGTGCAGGCTGTATAATCATATATTCCATTGCAACCACTTACTCCTGAAACAAACAAATCGAATATGTGAGAGATGTAAGATGTAATTACACTATGACTTTGGAATCAATACTCAGTTCTCTCATGTAACAACAAACTGGACATCAGACAGGTTGTCAGCACACACACATTACCTCTCACACAAAACAAGGTCACAACACATAAACCCACATATGTGAAGGTACTCAACAGATCAGAGATCTCCCAAGCGCAAACCACTTATACACACTACAAAGCAAATAGAATCCACTACACATAACAACACACACACACACACACACACACACACACACACACACACACACACACACACACACACACACACACACACACACACACACACACACTCACACACACACCAGTGTCTAAGCAATTAAGTCCATGATCCAAAACATTTAAAACTAGATGTTCTGGTCATAAGTGACTCCATAGTGAGACACACAGATGTCCCCTTCAGCAGGCTGAACAAGGAGAAGGTCACAGCCAACTGCCTGTTATGTGCCAGGATCAGTCAAATCACACATGCACTCAAGTCACTCAACAACAGTTACTGCTATGACTCTGTCATAGTACATGCTGAGGTGAATGGGTTGAGATGTACCTCTCTGGACTATATGAAGACAAATATGACTGAACTCTCAGATTACATGTCCTAGGCAGGTATGTTCCTAGCCCTAAGCAGCATTCTACCTCCACCCATGATGATGCCATGATATAGACAAAAAATAATTGACTTCTACAAATGGCTTAGCTTCTGGTGTCAATCCAGGCAGATCCGGATTCTGTCAGCCTCAAAAGACATGATTGACAGACCATGCTGCTTTGCCAGAGATGGACCCCACCTGTCTCCTCTTGGCTTTCGGATACTGCAAAGGTGCTTGCCTCCACTTAGTGCCTTTTTTAGGAAATGTCAAAACAACAAAATTTCCAATGTAAAAAAATCCACTCAAGACAACTCAAGGTTATGCTGCTTAATGCTAGGAGACTAAACAGGAACTGCACTGCCTGGAAGCACTCCTCACCTAGGGAGATGCTGATGTCTGTGCAGTCCCTGACACTTGGTTCAAGGCTTCAGACAGCACCACAGCACCCTGGCCATGTAAGGTTACAGTGCCTTTCACACATTCAGAGCCCAAAATGAGTGTGAAAGAAGCAAAGGTCAAGGTGTATCCATCTTCATTAAAGCCAAATATACCTCGAGACTAGTTAAACATAAGGAAAGCTGGTGATGGAATGCAGAAGTCCAGAAAGTCATCAAAAGAAAGAAGGAGTGCAGGAAGAAGTGGGAGACAGTAAAGACTGACCAGGCTAGGAAGGACTACTGGTTGGTTAACAAAGAAGCAAAGAAAGAAGTTGCAATAGCAAAGAATACAGCATTGGTGGCACTGTACCAACTTCTGGAAAGTGACTCAATAAGGGGCACAAAAAAACTATCAGGTTGAAAGGCAAGGCAGAAAGATAAAGAAGGTAGTCAGACACTGTTCATAAGGGATGCCAGCAACAACCTGCTCAGCAGTCCAGAGGACATCAAAGGCAGATGGAAGGAATATTTCCAGCAACTTCTGAATGAAGAAAACCACACAGAAGATGTACGAACCCAGAAACAGCCTACGATGAGAGAAGAAGAGGAGCCCACCCTAGAAGAAGTAAGAACAGCACTAAGGAAGATGAAGTCAGGGAAAGCAGCAGGCTCAGATGAGGTCACAGCAGATATGATAAAGATGCTGGGTGAGATAGGGGAGAAATGGCTTTTGAGGGTACAAATGCAGTGTAGAGAGAAAGTCGTATCCCAGATGACTAGAGAATAAGCATACATGTGTCAGTGTACAAGAACAAAGGGGACATCCACAACTGTGGGTAGTACAGAGGCATCAAATGCCTATCACATTGTATGAATGTTCTGGAGAGGGTGATTGATAAAAGGATACGCAGAGTAGTAGAATGTAAGATGGGAGATGAGTAGTTTGGATTCAGATGAGGATGCAGCACAATTGACCCAACGTTTGCATTGAGACAGATACTTGAAAAGAAGCTAGATATGAGAACCGAGTCCAGCTGGGCATTACTAGACTTGAAGAAAGCATATGACAAGGTCCCAAGAAAGTTGATCTGGGCAGTACTGCAGTGGTTTGAAGTCCCAGAAACATTGGTAGAGTTAGTGCAGGCTATGTACAAGGACCCAATGACTCAAGTATGAACAGTGTTCGGTCTCACAGTGGGGTACCCAGTGGGAGTGGGTGTACATCAGGGTTCAGCTCTGAGCTGAATGTTGTTCATACTGGTGATGGACTACATTAGCAAACAGGTTGGAGGGGATGGATCAACAAAGCTGCTGTATGCAGATGATGTGGAATTACATGCAGACTCTGAGCTAGAACTTCGGCAAAGGATAGGAGAATGGAATGCAAATCTGAAGGCACATTGAATTAAACTAAGCACAGATAAGACGGTGGTAATGGCAACAAACTGGGGAAATTAGAAGAAGCTGAGAATAGAGATAGAAGGGAAGACAGTGGAACAGGTAAACAGCTTCAAGTATCTGGGAGGGGTAGTTGAGGAGAAGGGTAGTCTGAATGAAGAGGCCAAAGTTAGAATCAGAGGGGATGCAGCCAACTGGCATAGAGTATCAAGTGTAGCCTATGACAGAAGAATGCCAAAGAAGCTGAAAAGTAAGATGTACAAGACAGTGGTGTGACCAGTACTACTGTATAGTACAGAAACATAGACAGTAAAGGCAGAACAGTTGAAGAAGCTAAAGATGATGGAAATGAAGTGTCTGAGAAAGGTGATAGGATGCACACTGTGGGACAGATGAAGAAAGGAGGACACACGAGTGAAGCCAAAGTAGCTCCAATTGCAGGAAAGATCAAACAGAACAGATTACGGTGATTTGGGCACAGTGTAGAACAGCAGAAGACAATCTGGTGAGGAAGATTTGAGACAGACAGGAAGAAGATAAAAGGAAGCAAGGACATCCAGCAAAGATGTGGATAGATTGTGTGAAAGAAGATCTGCAACAGTTAGGCATGAGTGTTGAAGAAGGCAGGAGTGTGGCACTCAATCAAGAGAGTTGGTGACAGTTAACACGATATCCTGATCCCATGTAGAAAAATGGGAAAAAGGGGGCTGATGATGATGATGATGACTCTCCTGAGTGACTCCAGGTCCAACTAACTATAGGTAAAATACTCTTCCACATCATTGCTAGCTACAGGTACCCCATGAAGAGAAGCACACCACCTACCTGGACTTACTACAGTCACTCACTATACAGTCAAACACTTTGTTCATGGGTGATTTCAACTGTCCTTCCTGGACTTACTAGAGTCACTCACTATACAGTCAAACACTTTGTTCTTGGGTGATTTCAACTGTCCTTTCATTGACTGAATGACATGCACAAACACAAACATGCACTCCCTGAGGAATCTGGACTTTGTCAATACCAATTTCCTGGAACAGATAGTCTGCAGACCCACAAGGGCTGAAATGTCTTAGACTTAGTACTCATCAACATGGGGGCTCTCTGTACTACCCCTTGTGTTTTCCCTCCCCAGTCCTGGTAAGGTCAGACCATAAACCTGTTTCATTTGAAGTAACAATCAGACCTGACACCCCCAGAGAAGCAAAGAAAAAAAAAACGAAAAATTTCATTAAAGCAAACTACAGCCTACTAGGTGATGATATAAAAGTTTCAAACCTACTGCTAACACAGCCAAACAATGACTCCTATGCAGATGAGTACACAGATGTTCTGTATAACCACCTAAACAACTGTATAGATGCAGCTGTACCTGACCAGATCAAAATCAGTTCCTCAAAAAAAAAAAAACAGGCCACCCTGGTGGGCCTCAAGTATAAATAGGTTATTTAACAAAAGCCAGAAATGCATGCCTAAGAACAAGAGGGAAGTTACTCAGCAGAAGAAAAAGAATACCCTCCACAGCTTGTGTGATGATAGGAGGTCCGGCCAGCTATGCCAGGAGAAGTAGGGCAGTGGATGTGTAACAAATGAAAACACAGCTAGCTAGAATTTTGTAAAGAATTATATGCCATGTATATATCAAACTGGTTTCTACAGATGCTTATGCTGAAAATATATTTCTAAAGATGCTTGTGTTAAAATGTATCAATGGTGTGCCGTGATGGGCAGTAATTAAATGTACATGCATTATTGGAACTGTTTTAATGTATATATTATAGCAGAGAATACTGGAAGAGAAGAGGTAAATCTCAATCTACATGACTTTGAGAAATAGTAAGAAAATTAAATTACTGGGTCTAGGCCACAAAGATGTTATCTCACAGTTTTGAATGCAGCCAGAGATGAAAGGTCTGTACTAAAAAGCTTCCTGCATTGCACTGGGGTGAAATAATTGCTACTCTAAAAGGGATGAGGTTTGAAATTGTTTTATGACTTCCAGGAGCTGCAGCAGATCTCAGCAATGCTCTGTGTGTGTGTGTATTATTGACACCTATGTGATAAATCCTGACACCATCTAGCAAAGGAGGGTTGCATGGGAACCAGTAGTCAGATGACCAGATGTATGTGATGTCATTCTGTACATTAATAATGTTTTAATATTAGAGGAGACTGAAGTCTCAGGAGCAGTCTGTTTCTTGGAACCTGACATAGATCGATCCCTCACCTACTTCATATTGCCTTGCTCTAGTAAGTGACCAGGGATACTAACTCTCAAAATTGGTTAGGAAAATATAATGAGAATAGTGTTTTTTATGTAACTGTGTGAATCTTTCCAGCTGTGTAATTTTTAATATTTCCTGTGGCTAAAACTCTGGTGTTTACTGTAAATAGATATTTCATATTTTCATGCTTTTTTCTTATTTATTGTTAAATATATTTAAACCTTCCATTGTGACTGGTTCTTTTAGAGAATATTTTAACCTTTGAGAGTACTTATATCTTTTGGTGACACTGTGGCCTCTCCTGAAAGTATTACTGCTTGGTCAAGATTACCATTGCTATTAGTATTAACTTCACTCAGTGTAACTGGATATCCTTTTAAGACTATTATAGCAACTGACTTGTGGCAGTGAATCTACCTTATTGTCTGGGCAAAGTTGGTAGAGAGAGAGAGAGTGTGTGTGTGTGTGTGTGTGTGTGTGTGTGTGTGTGTGTGTGTGTGTGTGTGTGTGTGTGTGTGTGTGTGTGTGTGTGTGTGTGTGTGTGTGTGTGTGTGTGTGTGTGTGTGTGTGTGTGTGTGTGTGTGTGTGTGTGTGAAAATTAAATCTCAAAGAGTGTGTATCAGCTACTTGGAGCAGGGACATGAAGAACTGGTTTCACAGAGAGAGTGGTAGAGGTCTTGGTTTGAACACTTGGCTGAGGACTTAACTCTGTAGATGTGCCAATGGGGATCCTTACTGGGAACTTGGGGAGAGGCAGAGAGAGAAACCCAGACCCCATGCTGAGCGTGTTCCCTGTGTGCCCTTAAGGGAAATTGTGCTTGATGCAGAGAGGTCTGCATCTGGAAACACTGAGTGTATCCATTTGTAGTCCAAGTGAATGCCCCTGTCCAGTGTCAATGGTGAGGATTCAGGCTATGTGATTAATGTCCTAGAGTGGGGATGTCACAGCTTGAACAAGCAAATCACTCACTATACAGGCAAACACCTTAGTCATGGGTGATTTCAACTATCCTTCCATCAATTGGGAGTTACATATGAGCGCAAACACACTCAGCCTAAGATTCCTGGACTTTGTTAATACAAATGCTCTGGAACAGATTGCCTGCACCCCCACAAGGGGCTCAAATGTTCTAGACTTAGTACTAACCAACATAGTGGGTCTCTACACTACCCCCTGAGTGTTGCCCTCCCTGGTAAGGTCTGATCACACATAAATTAGTCTTCTTTGAAGTAACAATCATATCTGAGCCCCCAAGAGTAAAAAGGATGAAGAATTTCTCCAAAGCAAACTACAGCCTCTTAAGTGATGGCATAAATAGTTTCAACCCCCCTGCCACCACTGTCAGCAATGACTCATATAGAGGTGTACACAAATGCCCTGTATAAACACCTATACAAATGTGTAGACTCGGCTGTAACTGAGCACATCAAAATGAGAGTCTCACAAAAAAACAAGGCACCCTGGTGGGCAAAAAGCATACATAGGTTATATAACAAGAGGCAGAACCTAATATCTAAGAACAAGAGGGAACTGACTCAGCAGAGAAAGGACACCCTCCATAGCTTGAACAAGTAAGTTAGATATCTTGTAAAGTCCTCTAAAGCCAATTAAGAAACTAAACTAGGATCCCTAGCTAAGGATAATCACAAGGCATTCTTTAGCTTACAACAGAAATATAAAAGGGAAAGCCCAGCTTTGTGCCAAACTGATAGTGGATAGTATCACTCATAATGACCCTCAGGACATTGCCAACCTACTTGCAGACATATTTAGCACAAACATCATCCCCCCACCCCCACCAGACATGCCTCAAAGAATACCTGGTATCAGTCCTCTATCTATTATCTCCAAAGAACAAGTCATAATGGCACTCTCCATGGCCAAAAACACAGCATCTATGGGACCGGATAACATCCCAGGCTGCCAACTAAATGGTCTAAAACAAGGATTAGTCTATGCACTGGCTTTGTCTCAGCAGAGTGGAAAGCAGCAACAATAATTCCCTTACACAAAGGGGGTCCATCAACCAGCCCTGGGAACTAGAGACCCATAAGCCTAACCAGCCTTATCTGCAAGACCATGGAAAGAATCATCATGGACCTTATCATCACAGACATAGATGACCTTCAAACTCTTGAGCCAATCCAATTTGGCTTTATTAAGGGTAGATCATGGTTATTAAACCTGATGGACTTCTTTGAGAATGTCACCAAAGCCCAGGATGAAAGCAAAACAGTACATACAGCCAATCGTGACTAAGCCAAGGCTTTTGATACAATCCCCCACTCAGGCATCATTAAGAAACTCACCTAGCTGGGAATTAACCCATATGTCACTAGATGGGTAGCCAACTGACTCACCAACAGAACGCATTCAGTCAAAGATGGGGATTACACCTCTACCAGCAGACCAGTTACCAGTGGTGTACCGCAATGATCTGTGCTGGGGCCCCTACTGTTTGGAATCTATTTCTCAGAAGTCCAGATGAAAATAGATGGCCTATGGCTTACCAATTCACCAATGACTGCAAATGACTGAGTCCCCCAATGATGTTGGCATACTACAAAAAGGGCTTATACAGACAAACAATTGGTGCCAAAGCTATGGACTTAAACTAGACACAAAAAATGCATTAGCATTCCTTTTCGCAAAGGGGAAGTCCTTGCAAATTACAATATTAACAGCACTTACCATTGATCAAACCCTGTTGTGTTAGATTTGGGAACACAGGTTGATAGCAACCTTAACTTTGATCACAATGTGTCCACAGTAGTAAGGAAGGCCTTCTATGTTGCACAGCTCATAAGTAAGGGCATCACATTCAGAGCTAAGGATGTTATAACTCACCTATACTCATCCCTCATCAGACCACTAATACATCACAACACTCCCTTCTGTAAGCACCTCATCAGATACCTGCAGCAGCTGGAGAGACCTCAAAGGTTCCTCACCAAGAAAATTCTGGGCCTTCAACACATGACTTACATGGACAGACTGAAGGCCCTGTCACTGTACTCTGTATCTTATAGGCTGCTGAGAGGCAACTTGTGCCTGGCCTACAGATTAGTCTTGGACCCTGCCTTAATGAAAATTCTGCACATCTGCAAGTCAAATGGGACAAGATTCACTCACCCTAGGGAACTTAACCTAGCCTGCAACATTAACAGGGCATGTTGGAGAGACAGATATGTCTCCCAGAGATTGCCACCCCTCTGGAACAGACTCCTAATTCATATAAAACAGAGCTCCTCAATGACCCTATTTATGCATAACTTAGGCAACTGGATGGGAGACCATAAATTTTCCCTGGGGGTGTCACCTATGTCCCTCATGGGTAAGGGCAGTCTGTACTCATCATAGAGTCACACTGCAAATGTAGACCATACAACTTGGTCAATAAGGGAACAAGGGTATAACACGGCTAGGCTAATAAAGGCCCTAGGGTCAATATCCTAGTAACCTTCTATGAACCTATGAAACTTGGAACCTATCAGACATCTTGTAAGGTTCTCTAAAGCTAGTTATGAAGCTAAATTAGCATCCCTAGCTGAGGATAAGACATTCTTTAGCTACATCTAAATGTAAAAGGGAATGCCCAAATATGTCCCGAACTTATAGTGTATGGTACATCTCATACTGAACCTGAGGAAATTGCCAACCTGCTAACTAACAGATTTGGTGCAAACTTCACCCCCCCCATCCCCACTAGCCATACCCCAAATTATATCTAACACCAGTCCTTTACCTAGTATCTCCAAAGAGAAGGTCATATCCACGTTCTCCAAGGCCAAAAACATGGGCTCTATGGGAACCAGATAACATCCCAGGCTGCTTACTAAACCATCTAAAACAAGACCTAATGGAAACACTTGGCACTCTCTTTAATCTCAGCCTGAGCACTGGCTTTGTTCCAGCAGATTGGAGATCAGCAACAGTTATCCCCTTGCATAAACAGGGTCCATCAATTGGCCTTGGGAACTATATACCCATAAGCCTAACCAGCCTTATCTGCAAGGCCATGAAAAAAATCATCATGGACCTTATCAGCAAGGACATAAGTGATCTTCAAAATCTTGACCTGACCCAGTCTGGCTTTGTTAAGGGTAGAGCACGCTTATTGAACTTGGTGGACTTGTTCAAGAATGTCATCGAAGCCCTGGATGAAGGCAAAACAGTACATACTGCCTATCCTGACTTAGTCAAGGCTTTTAACACAATCCCCTACTCAGGTATCATTGAAAAACTCTCCAAGCTATGGATTAACCCATACTTCACTAGATGGGTAGCCAACTGGCTCACTGACAGAATACATATTGTCAAAGATGGGGATTCCACCTCTACAAGTAGACCAGTAACCAGTGGCGTATCACATGGATCTGTGCTGGGCCCTCTACCATTTGGAATCTATTTCTCGGAAGTCCGGGTGAAAGTAGATGGCCTGTGGCTTACCAAGTTCACCGATGATTGCAAACTGGACACAATTAATGAGTCCTCAAAGATGTTAACATAAAAATGGTGCTAACACAGACAAGTGATTGGTGCCAAAGCCATGGACTAAAACAAAATGTAAAAAAGCGCATTATTATCTTCTTTGTCTAAGAGGAAGTCCCTGCAAATTACAATATTGACAGCTCAAACCCAGTGGTGTGAGATTTTGGAAGACAGCTTGGTAGCAATATAAAGTTCAGTCTGAAAGCTCTGTCACTGCATTCTGTAGCCTAATGGCTGTTGAGATGTGATTTGTGCCTGGACTACAGAGCAGTCTCTGACCCTGCCCTAGTGGACATGCTCTACATCTGCAAATCAAATGGGACATGAGTCACTCACTCCAGGGATCTCAACCTAGCCTGTGACATTAACAGAAGATGATGGAGAGACAGATATATCTCCCAGAGATTGCCGATCCTCTGGAATAAACTCCTAATTTATGTGAAGCAGAACTCTTTAATAACCCTATTTAAGTGCAACCTAGACAATTAGATGGGAGTATGTAAATTCAGCCTTGGGGGGCAACTATGTCCCTCATGGACAGGGGCAGTCATTGTTGATCATAGGCTCACTCTGTGAATAATGACCATCTAACCAAAGTCAATTAAGGAACACAGGTATAACATGGCTTGGCTTGTAAAGGCCTTAGCGCTATTAGGCTAGTAACTTCTTATGAACCTATGACGATGAGAAGTAGTTATTGTCATTTGTCATTTTCTGGCAATAAATGCTGAGCATTTGCCTCTGGCAGCATGACTCTGCTGATGGTGGTGCAGTGTTGGAGGTGGCTTATTAGCAAAGGACACCAACAATGTTATATGTCATTTTACGACTGTTGTTTTGTCAGTTCTTGCAGTTTTCACAGTTTGCTAACAGCCTAATGGTAATATTGCAACTGTCTGTGAGGTATGTTGCATCTTATGACTCCATGTACTGTCATGCCAGTCTTATACAATGCTCAATACAGCACACATTTTACAAAATGATAGTAAAAATCCTTCTGAAGTGCATTTTGTCACAGTGCGTTAACTGTGTATGTGTAACAGCAGAAGGAAGTACACACATAGTATGATGCTTACATACATAAACATGCTTTCCACTCTAATCATATAAAATAATTTAATATAGTTCATATAGTAGTTGTCCTTACACAATAATGATTTCAGGCACTCTTTTGTTATGATCACTTCTCCTAGGAAGTGACTTTCATGAAGGTTCTTGCTATCCCACTTTTAATATTGTACATAGGCATACACTGACATACATACACAAACACAACAGTTGTTAATGGACTGCCTCCAGATGATTAGTGTCTGGCAAGATCTCCATCTTAGTAAATTTTTCCTGGCACATCCCACATCTGCCATATACATATATCTCATCTGTCATATTTTACAAATATGAAATAAGGTTTTGTGCAGAATCATTTTCTATGTATTTTCTTTTCAAAGTGCTATTTTTTTTGTGGCATATTCCTTGTGGATTGCATTGCATAATAATTTGAATGTGTTCTCTGTCTCACTTCCTGCCCTCCACAACATACATGTTACTGCCACAACTGTTATTATATCGACTGTCAGTACTTGCATGGGTAGTAAGCCCAGGTGTTCCTTAACTGATTGCAGCTTTGTGCAGTGATGGCTTTAGGTGTTTCTACCGTTACATCCTACTGACTCTTCTAGGAATCAAATATTACCTGTTCATATTTCCATTAATAATTTCATAACCATCCTACATACAAAGTATTAAAACAATTCATCTTAAAACCAAAATAACAATTCCAAGTGCCAGCTCTTCAGAGGACACAGATGCAGTCAAATTCTATTTAGTGCTTTCATTCTTTTTTAATAATCTACATGAGAACTTCATCAGAATCTAACAAACAACTCAAACATACTGTGCCAAAACAGTCATGTGGTATGCAAACAACCAATCAATGCCTGTCCTTAAGTAATAGTAGGTCAAAAAAGTGCCTGAACCAAAATACATTGCATCAGATTTAAAGCAGAATGGATACTATTTAAAACTTTTGTGCTGACAAGAAACATGTAATGTTAATATAATCATTGAGTCCAGGAAATTTGTCAACTCTTAACCTGATCTGCCAGAAAGATTTTCGGCACTCAAGCCATACCTTATAATTCCCTGAAAAGTCCTCCAAACTGACAGCTTCCAGTACACTAAATGTGAATTTCTTAAAACAAGAACAATTCAATGAATGTTTTGCTAGCACCTCATTGTGAACTTTATTTTTGATCCATTCCATATGAAGAAAGGAATTGTTAATAGACAAGTTATCAGATTGGGCAGTCTCAGAAGCAATGATTTCATCTTTCTGAAGGAGTTTATAAGTCTGACATTCTTTTTAGCATGAAGGTATGATTGGCAGTTGAAGATCCAACATGAATTTTCACTGCTTAGGTTAGACAAAGTCAAGCACATATTACACAAAGTAGCAACAAAACAACTATCGGTGGAAATTTACACACCCACTCCAAAACAAACCTCAGACTCTGCCTTTAAAAGAGCATTCCTTTTACCAATTATGGCAGATACGAACATAAAAAAAGAAATCCTAGATGATGATTGGAAAATCTTTCTAGGAAATAGTGACTTGGCAAAAACTTTAGGAGGATGTCATTAAGTGCATATAAAAGATCACACAACATTAGGTTCTTTTTGGAAAGAGGTTCATGTCCCAAAAACACTGGACGTTTCACCCTAGGCACCTTTAAATGTGGGATATGCAAGCAATACAGGCTCATAAGTAACACCTCCTGCACTTACATCTGAGCTCTTGACTTATCCTTTTGGTGCCTTGGAAGACTTGATTGTACAGTAAATCATTGAGCATGGTTTACATTGCCCAATGTGAAACATGCCTTTGCTTCTATGTAGGAAAAACTTTCAGAATATTTGCCAGCAGAATTTACAAGGATAATTTGGAGATCAAAAAAATAAAGATCAAAATAATGCATTAGCAAAACTTTCATTGAATCATTCATGTTTTAAGAAATTAACTTTTATTGTACTGGAAGCTGTCAGTTTACAGGATTTTTCAGGAAATTTTAAGGTATGGCTTGAGTGCCAAGAATCTTGCTGGCAGATTAGGTTAAGAGCTGACAAACACCTTGGACTCAATGATCATATTAACATTAAATGTTTCTTGTCAGCACAAAAGTTTTAACTAGTATCCATTCTGCCTTAAATCTGATACAATGTATTTTGATTCAGGCAATTTTTAACCTGCTACTACCTAAGGACAGGCATTGCATGGTTGTTTTCATACCACATAACTGTTTTGGTACCATTTTTAAACAGTATGTTTGAGTTGTTTGTTAGATTCTAATGAAGTTCTTGTATGGATTATTAAAAAAGAACAAAATTGCTAAATAGAATTTGACTGCATCTGCGTCTTCTCTGAAGAGTTGATAATTGTGGAATTGTTCTTTTGGTTTTATGTTCTTTATTCTATGCCATATTTGGGATTTTAATTTATACTAAAACTTATACAAGGGAAGCACAACTATGTTGATATTTGACATCAGTCTAGTACAGGTAAAGAGATATTAATTGTTGTTAATATTTATTTACATTGTCATAAATTTCATGTTTTTTTAATATCTCATCAATCAAGCAGTACAGGCAGAACTGCTTAGCCTCGTATGGAAACTCTCAGCTGGGTGAACAAAATGCTGCTGTCAGTATGTGTGTACCTTGAGTGGTTGTTGAGGTAATTTAAGTTGTTTACAAAATCTTATAAACTTAATAGTTACTATATTTATATTGACTTATAAAAATCAAGTTTAAAACCTAGAGCTTAAATCACTATAAAAATATTTTGTCCTGAAGAGTTTGTCATTTACACATATTTAGTAATACTTATGGTTCTAGAGATACTGTATGTACATCTCTTTGTGATTTGAGGATATAATTTGATTCTATAAAAAAGCTTAGGCTCTGCCCACTGGACGTTATGGTGCAAACTTCCAGAGTTCCACTGGAGGGGAAGAGTTAATTTTCTCAATTTGTTACACACATTCATGTATGTGCTTTTTCATTATTCCTGCATTGGTAGTTTTATACATCAGCAATAAGAAATTGTAAACTTTTGTGACTTGCATATATTTTCAAATAACACGTATGTCATTCTGAACATTTACTAACAGTGTTGTCTTTCTAAATGTACACAACAGTCCCAGTAAGGTTCCAACATTTTCATTACTGCACTCAAGGCATTGTTCAACTGAATCAACCTTTTCCTTGTACATTTATTCTTTTAGGCTTCCCCTTGCTTTTCTGTATTCCTAATTGTTGAGCACTCACTAACTGATCTCGGATTTGTGCACACTACTTTGTTTACATTATGTTCACAAACCTTGCCTTATCTCAATGTGGCTGTCAGCCTGTATTGTGGGCTCTAGCTGGGGCTGCTTATTGTGTTGAGTTGTGCCATAATCAATTAACAATTCTGCTCATCATACACAGCTGACTGTGTTAGCTCCAACACAACACGTGCCCATTGTTAACGAGTCCCCAGGATAGAATCATTACATATTAATATATGACATGTTGGAATACACAGGGAGGTATAAAATGCCAAATTACAATTTTACTCTTATGGGTAGGAGAAATAAGAGAGAGAGAGAAGATATGGGAGCTATGAGTAGAAAGCAGAGTGGAGGTGATAAGAGCAGAAAGCAGAGAGTAGGTGAAGAAATGTGAATACGGTGTGCATTTCTTAGCTAAAAGAGAAAAAGAAAGTTGTAATGAAGTAAAACGTAGCTGCAGAAGGTAGTATGATCCGGAATTTTGCTGAAGGAAAAAATTGTCAAGGGGTATGTAAAGGCAGGAGAAATATCAGTAAGGGCAAAGGGATAGAAGGCAGAAGGACATTTACACTGAGAATTTACTTTGTTGAAGTATAGAGGTGTAATGTGGATGTGTAAGGGCCAATGTAAAATAGGTGGGAAGGTGCAAAAACAGAGCCACGTGGTTTTAAACTATTGTTTTATCATGTTTTTGAACCTGGATAGGTCAGTTTATTGTCTGATGGAGGAGGGAATAAAATTTCAGATTTTGGAGACATAATCAAGGACTGGACTGCGGTGGTGGTGCTGCGGTAGCATTGTCGCCTCACAGTTAGACGTTGTCCGTTCGATTCTCAGTTAGAGCGTCTTCTGTGTAGTGACATGTGTGAATGGGCATTCCTTCATTGAAGGTTGTGCGTTAGGCCTGGCAAGCCAGTATGTAAAAATCTACTGCCAATCATTAGCGGACTGGAGTTCCGCTGTGGCGACCCCTAACCGGGAAAAGCCGAAAGACACAAACAATCTGAGTACAAGGGCTGTCCAGCAAAGTTGTGGCTTTTGGTTATGATTAACAGACCCTTGTCTGCAGAGCATAGTGATCATGCAGGGCTGTAAGGTTCCACTAAGCCATGGAGTGCAAGACAGTTTTGAGCTTTGCAGATTTTATTATCAGCAGTTGCTAACTTGGCGATAGAGAGATAATGTGGATGTCTTGCCCAGCCTAACATTTTAAGGCTAGGCAATGATGTGATTTTACCAGATTTGTTAGTGGTGAATTTAGACATCTTGTTATAGAATTGTTCAGTTTTTGTTAGTAGAGATTGATGATGGTTGGCGTAGGTGGGGGCAGCATATAGTGGAGAATGTAAGAGATATATAGAGGTTATATTTTGGCATTCCTAGTTAATTTGCTAAAACACATGAGTCCAGTTTTGCTCTGGGTTTTCTTGACAACTTGTTGTAGTTGGGTAACAATCATTATTATTATTTATAAACAATAATATTAATTTTTTGTATCTTCCTTGCTTTTGATATTACAAGATGATAAGATAATTTTAGAGTTTTGAAGGAACCCATTTTACAGATCACTTGATTCTAAAAATCTTCCACAATGATACTGAAGTACAAATTCATATTTAATATCCTACTTCCATTAAACTGTTTTATTAAATATTTGTATTGCCTATTGGACATCTATGTAAAAACATCATATACACAAAAATTTGAAGCAAATATATATATATATATAATTCACAGCTGTACTTGCATGACACAAATTATTATCTACCAAGCACATATTCTGTTAGTTTCCTGTAGCAGATTTGTTAAATTCAAGGACCATAATGCACTTAAAGCACATCAGGTGAATAGTTATAGGGAAATGTCTGAGCCCAGCTATCAGCCAGGATGCATGAAACAGTTAAAGGAACTTCAAAGGAAAGTTTTATTTACTGAGCTTTGCAGCTACAGTTAATACACATTTTAGGTAATAAAAGTATATTTTGTCAACACTTTGAGCTAACATATAATGACCCACATGAACGCTATTTGAGTTGTCACTTATTTTGATAAGTTACTGCAAGAACAGGTGTCTGCCACCCTTTTAATTTATGGAATAATCTAGTTTTCCTTGATTTCTCTCTCTTCTGGCTGTCCCTGATGGTAGTCTTATTCAAAGGTCACAACCAGAACTGTAGGAAGGAAAAAGTCTGTATGGAGGAGTATATAACAAGAATTTAATAACAGCATGCCTGCTATTAGTCTCACAGAAATGCCAATGAATGAATAATATTTATTTCATGAATTCCATTGTAATAATACTTAAGACCTTCAAGTAATGAAGTTCATTGCTTAAATTAATGTTGCACCTAATATTTGTAATGATACACTGAATCAGTCTTATCTTTACCAGAAAATATCACTGGTGACCTGCAGCCAGGGAGATGGAAAATTACTTTCACTCCTGTGCAGTAGCCCATAATAAAATTACATTGTCAAAATATATTAATTTACTTGAGAAATTAATTTGGATAACAGTGTAACATGTCACATTTAAATAATCTTGTCATAATTAAATTGCTAATTTTATGTTTGGCCATGTGAGCAGATACATATAAAGGAGATGATGAAATATATGTTTTACGATAAGTTCACAGTATTTTGGAATGTTTACATCATCATATACTGCTGCAACCATTAAGTAACATGTTTGCTGGTGTGCCAACAAAGATATATAAATTAATATCAAATATATCTCAAAGTTGTAACTTGGTATTTAAAATTCATTACTAATTCTGTTGGATAATTCATTTGTAGTAACAATGTGACTTCACTCTGGAATGTTCAGTAATTCATAAATTAGCTGTTTGCACATCACTGGCCATTGTTAAGTTATCAGGCATGCACACTCACTCATATTAAGCAACCTACTTTAGAAATGAATACTCTTTTGATTTTGTTCTCTGTCTCTATACATTTTCATAGTGTGACTGATACTGTAGAATGCTATGCAGTCATATAAATTGATTTGTTCTTTGACTCTCTATTAAAAAATATACCATATTTGCACAGATTGCCTTATTAACCAAAACTGCTTTTTAAGGCACAACATGAGTTTTATTTGGAAAAAAGCCCGTTTTATCAAACTATATCTTAATTTAAAACAATGCACATCTTATATGTTATGATGCGTGTAGTCTTTCTTTATTTATATTAAATCATTCCAGATGGATTAATGTTTTTCCTAGGAGTAGGCTGCAAAGGATCATAAGAAATACATATTGTTTATTAATTATTTCAGGTGGTGCTTAATGTGATGAAACACTCTCAAATGCTAATTTATTTAAAATACATTCACCTTCTTCCTATATCCAGATGCATTGGTTTTAATATTCCCAGTCTGATGGACTAATCAAGTTGTAGTGTTAAAACGTATATTCTTCTCAGATGTTTCCAGGTGTCCAATGTCTTCATCCTTCTGCACTTTGACCTTGATATGCCCTTTATTTTTTTACACAAAAAAATTTCAAATAGATTTTTAAATGAAAATATCCAGTCTATAATGCTCAGAAAGAAAACGTTTTAACAGACAAGTTTTAATTTCTTACATGTACAAGGCATCCCTGACAGACAAAGCTTTGTAAATATGTAGAATTATAGTAAACTCTGATAAGCAATTCTTCTTCTTCTTCTTCTTCTTTCGGCTGCTCCCATTAGGGGTCGCCACAGCAGATCAACTGTTTCCATTTCTTCCTGTCCTCTGCATCTTGCTCTGTCACACCAACCACCTGCATGTCCTCTATCACCACATCCATAAACCTTATCTTAGGCCTTCCTCTTTTCCTGTTACCTGGCAGCTTCATCCTTAGCATCTTTTTCCAAATATACTCTGCATCCCTCCTCAGCACATGTCCAAACCAATGTAATCTTGCCTCTCTGGCTTTGTCCCCAAACCTTACAACCTGGGCTGACCCTCTAATATACTTATTCCTAATCCTGTCCATCCTCGTCACACCCAGTGCAAATCCTAGATTCATAGGTTCATAGATTAGGTTCATAGATTAGTACTAAGCTAACTGCCCTTGTGAGCCATTTTAAGCCTAGCCAGTTATCCCTTGTGAGACTCAAACCCTGCACCTTGTGTTTGAAAGGCAAACACCTTAACCATTAGGCCACCCTCCCAACATCTTCATCATTGCCACGTCAAGCTCTGACTCCTGCCTTTTTGTCAATGCCACTGTCTCCAACCCATATAACATAGCTGGTCTCACTACCCTTTTGTAGACCTTCACTTTCACTCTTACTGGTACTCGTCTGTCACAAATCACTCCTGACACTCTTCTCCACCCACTCCATCCTGCCTGTACTCTCTTCTTCACCTCTCTTCCACACTCACCGTTACTCTGAACTGTTGATCCCAAGTACTTAAACTCATCCACCTTTGCCACCTCTACTCCCTGCATCCTCACCATTCCTCTATCCTCCCTCTCATTCACACAGCAATTATGTCACTTAAATGTTGCTGAAGCCATTGCCATGGCATAGGTGGATAAGGCCCAACATAAGGATGAGGTGACCTAGGTTTGATTAGTGTCTCAGGTGTCTGAGACAATGGCAAGAGAGGATAGGCATGCACATAGGAACACCTCACAGCTGATCTCTGTCAGAGATCAGGGAAGTGCGGGGAGCATTATCTTCCGGGTGGCAGGGTATTGGCTGAGACACTATGAATGTGGGATCAGCATGCCTACTGCAGTTCCATCCAAGTTTTTTGTAGAGGGAGCAAACATGGCATAACTAAAAAAACTCCTTAGAAGTAATAGGACACTGATCTGAGATGTCTCAAGTTCTTAAGCAGCTCAGAATAAGGGTTAGTTTAAGTCCAACAGGGGTTATTAGATTTGAAAGACCAGGTAACTAAGGAAAGGCTATCAAGAACAACTGATGTTCAGTTTTTGAAGAAGGATGACCAAAAGTTAAAAATCTGTTGCCGGAGGGAAATTGTGAATGCAAATGTGACTTCTTAAGTGTGTGCTGTATGCATAAATGTTCCTTGTTTGCATTCTTACATTTATGTTTGAGCATGTTCATTGATTCATAGATAAGTATTAGGCAAATGGTCTGCAGCCTATTTCAAGTGTACCCAAAAAAAAACATATTCAAAGTTTGCCTCTACCGTCAAGGTAGGCAAGACAAGATAGACTATTAGAAGATCTGAGGCTGCCCATCCAATTATCTAGCTTTACCTTGAAGGTGATGGTTGACTGCATTTATTTAATTTCTCTTAATAAATGATTTACTAGATTAATGACTCTTTAAAAACAGAAGAGAATTGATGGTATATTTTAATTCAAGTTTGATAAAGATAATAATGGGAAATACTTGAGGCAAATATTTTAAATTATGGATTTTGGTTCTCATACTATACTCATTTTATGCCAAGAGTTGAACTAATAATCAAACAATATTAGACATATTTCTAGACAAACAAAACTGTAAATGACTTTGAATTATACTGAGGAATTATCACTAAACATAACAGCTTTATATACAAGGAAGTACTAAATGTTCTAGATACGTCGATGCTGGTGTTGAAGTATTAGGACGAAAAGGTTATATTGTGATACACTGCAATCCATGTTTTGGAAAGGTATCAACTGATTCAAGTGTAGTTTGTTACAGTAGATGGGACATGTGTTTTACATTTGTTGTCCAAGTAAAGAATTGGTATTAGGATTCTCTTCAGAAATGATGTAGAACACTGCTACTAGAACTAAAAGCTTTAAAATATATTCAATTAACTTATTCCAGAATCCTTATGACATTGAGACAAACCTTTTACTGCTATTATCTTCCAATTTGCACCTACTACTTGTCAAAGGTGACTTTTGAGCAACACCTGCTTAAGTGACTTCTGGATAAGCATACAATATGAAATGACAAAAGGTAGAATCAATCAAGGAGACAAATCTTGCAGACATAATTTTGTATTAAGCAAGTGGTGTTATTATGATCCTAGGATGTTTCTGTTAAATGGCAGCTGCATGCGAACAGTTACTTTGTGTCATCTTAGAGTACTCTGTTTCCTGTGGAATTGTCCTACATTGACACATATTGATAAAATATGTTTTAACTTTTTACCTTCATGTGTGACATTTTATACTTTTCTACCTCCTTTCTACAGTGTCACATTTGCCTGTAAATACTTATATCACTGTGCCTATTAATTTTGAGAATGAACCCACAAAGTTTCCAAAGAGCAAGGTATTTTTTGTCTTGCCCATTGCTTTCTATTGTATTAAGGGATATAGAACCTACTGTGAATTTCTAGAAACAAATGCGTAGTTAAATATATACTTTCTAAAATATAATTTGATTTGTGCATTGAGATGTCATTGAATTTAAATAAAACAATGTCCTATCACATGTATTATAGTTATATTTTAAGCAGATTTAATTTTTTTTTCCTTAAGCCTGTCATTTCAGGGTTTTTCATATGAAAACAACATATTGTCTAGAAATATGCAGTGCCTCAGGGTGCAAGGGTGAATGGTTTACTCTTATGTTTGTCTGCAGCATGTTGTTCTTATGGTAGGAAATTGGGAATATTTGTGAAATGTATTCAAACAATGGTGGGATGTAATGGCTTTAATGACTTAATATTAAGTCTCTGAAGGGGCATTTGGGATTTAGGGAGAATAAATATAGAAATATATAGGCTATGGTAATCATGAAAGAACAACAGGATGACGATGTTGTGGATGTTAGGGAATGGGGAAAGGACTGTTTATACTGACAAGAAACATAGCACTTGATGTTAATGCTTAGCTTGACTGTGTGGAACCAACTGTAAGTAGTAGCTATTTACTTAACATCAGTTTTCCTATAGTTAGTTAGCTAGGGAACTTCGATCTCCAGGCATCCTATCTATGTTTATTGCTTTTTCTTTAAACTTTGCTTGAGTATGCCAACTTATGATTATTATATTGTATTTTGTATTTAGACTATTTTTGTATTATTTAAGTAAAGTTCATGTATTAACCTTTATGCTCTTGTGGCTGTTATTTATTTATTATAAGAATATCTATGCCTTGTTGTTTATCTAAGATGAGATAAGATCTTATTCATACTGTTGGCTGGCATGCTATATGGCAAGTGCCTTTCTTTGAAATTGCTTAGGTCATCTACAAGACAAAGAAATATTAATTGCTATATTTCATATTTGGTTTGATTTGACATCAGCACGTAACTGGAAGTCAACAGATTCTTCTAGATTCAGAGCAGTGCTTCTGGACCAAGAAGAAGGGTGTGTGGAATTTAAGGTTTTTGACAGCCTTTCCTGGGATAAGAGTGTGCGTTTGAAAAAAAAACAATACTTTGTGTGAAAGGCAGTTAGTGTATATAAATTGGACACTGGAAGACATTGGTTTATAGAGAGCCTGGTGGACTAAAGACTCAGCTCTGAGATGGCTAATAAGCAGATCAGTTTGGGTGTGGAGCATGGAAGTCCAAACCTGGGAAGCAAAGTACATTTCTTTTATGCTCTTGGAGCCAAGTTGTACTTTGTGGATTATATGTTCACTTTATTTCTATTTCATCACAGTATGCCAATATTGGTTGCCCCTCATCTATCACATTTTGTGGCACTGCAGCCATCCTTCATAGCATCATCACAAAAGATTATTGCTCTACACAGGAAATGCTGACAAGTCAATCATTTTAGTGTGAGTTATTAGTCAGTCAAAGATGCTTCTTATATATGAGCATCAAAATGCCTGATGAACATTCAGTGGGAAGGTGATCTTGCTGCTATATAATTTTTAACCTCAACAAAAGTTATTTAACTGCAGTTTGTAACCAACATCATAGACTTTCAAAAGACTGCAAATAAAAAAAGCCACTTAAAATGTACTGAGACTGTCTTCCAGGAATTCCCAGAGAAAGCAATAATTTAAATTACTCCTAAGTGAAGCGGATGTGTATGGCCACCTGAATATAGGGAATAACTGTACAAAGTAATACTGTGTGACACAGTGGACACTGCAGAAAAAAAGAGTAATACAAAAAAAAAACATGTTGGTACGGTATGCCCTATGACAGAATTCAGGTGCATCATGTACAAATAATATAATGCTCCATTTATTGAATGTGATTCAGCATATGCACATTTTTATGTATTACAGGCAGCAAGAACCCACTTCCTTTCCATAATATAGCAACCTGAAGGTTGATTACATTATGGAAGGAGAGTTCAAGAGATGACATCTTTCCTGGGCATGAGGGATGTATGAAAGGGCTTCTATCCACCACAAAAAAAAAAACTTCTCAGTATTTTGTGCTGTTTAATTAAGTGCTATCAACTTCGTATTAGCTTTTCTTTAACACTTTAATACATATTCATATTGACCTACAATTAAAACATTCAGGGAAGAGTAGTAGGTTTCGTTCACAAAATCAGTGGCTGGACTTTCCACTTCTATCCTTGTATAATGCTGAGCTTTTATTACTCCTTTATTAACAAAAATGCCATTCGTAACTCATATGCATCATCTCATGGCTCCCAGTTTCATCTCAGAGTGTCTTAAAGAGGAGATAGGTGGGGTATTCCAGATGGACCAGAATTCTACCTTGGCCAAAATGGTTTGTTGGAATTTAATTGTCTGTTCATGGTAAGGATAATGATTTTCATTTGCTCCATATATCTTAGAATTTTAAAATGTATTATGGTAGGCTTTTCAGTAGTTGTTGACCACTGGGCAGAAGCAGATTATGTAGTGTCAAGGGAAACTTTAGTACTAAAAATATGTTAACAGCTAATCATTTCTTTCTAATAATTTCAGTACTAGTGCATAGACTGCTTAAAATCTCAGCTTTGGCCGGCTAAGATCTAGCTGTATTCAGCTGGATGTATAAGAGAATTTAAGTACCTTTTATCTGCACTTTTTTTCAAATAATACAGCATTTTAATTGATTTATTTGTGTTGCATTGAATATTAACTGAGCTGGAAATTTTGACTCTGTTTTGTCAGTTAGTGCTTGCTGGATTTTGATTGCCTGTTAGTAATTGCAGGTGGGGGTAGTCTCATTCATTGATATCCTGTTACTGCATATTTAAGTGGTATATTTAGGAATATTTTCTGCTTAAAACCTCAGCTTTGGCCGGCTAAGATCTAGTTGTATTCAACTGGACGTATAAGAGTATTTAAGTACCTTTTATCTGCACTTTTTTCAAATAATACAGCATTTTAATTGATTTATTTGTGTTGCATTGAATATTAACTGAACTGGAAGTTTTGACTCTGTTTTTTCAGTTAGTGCTTGCTAGATTTTTATTGGCTGTTAGTAATTGCAGGCGGGGGTAGTCTCATTCATTGATATCCTGTCGCTGCCTATTTAAGTGGTACATTTAGGAATATTTTCTGCATAAAACCTCAGCTTTGGCCGGCTAAGGTCTAGCTGTATTCAACTGGAAGTATAAGAGAATTTAAGTACCTTTTATCTGCACTTTTTTCAAATAATACAGCATTTTAATTGATTTATTTGTGTTGCATTGAATATTAACTGAATTGGAAGTTTTGACTTTGTTTTGTCAGTTAGTTTCCCACCCACCCACCTTGTTTTTGTTTTGGTGTTAATCTTGGTGGCTTTGAAACTACCTGCCCTTCTTGTAAATTTGTGTTTGGATACTCCTTCTGGGCCCATCCCATTTGCTCACTCAACTGAGTGCAGTGAGATCATATTCTGATTTCAGGCACTCCTACGGTGTACAAAGAGAGCATCTGGGAAAGAAAAAAAATGTAAGCTTGTTCCTTGCCTTTCCTGTAAATGGTCTAGACTGTTTGTAGGCTTCTGAGCCCGCAAGCCTTTCTCTGTTGGAGGGAAGCCTTCTAGCTTAATTTTGTTTTTTTAGAACTAGCCAGTTTTCTTAGTTTCAGCACTCAGATCTGTTTCTTTGAACTCAGCACTTGTTCAGAACTCATTGTAAGCACTAAATAAGCTGCAAATTACTACAGCACACAACTTTCCTCACTTGTGTAGAGGAAAGCAGTTTTTAGTACTTAATAAATAAGCACCTATCCAGGCATGTCTAAGGGGCAGCTCCCGTTGATTTCTCCTGTCTACCTGATGAATCTGGGCATCTTCTGGCAATGCAGCAATTGCCTCATGTACATAGACAACCACCTCCTCCTACCACCCAACACTACAACCTGTGAGAGATGCACTTATATAGCCAAACTGGAAGCAAAGCTCTATTCACCCAAGACTGGACTAGACAGTCAAGAGAAGAAGGTAAACACTTGCACCACACCACACTCATCACATAGTACGTCAAAACCTACACTACCAAAACACATACATAGAAACAAAAAACACAGATCTACATTCACAGAGGCTCTCAATAAAAACCTGCCCAAGCATCAGGGACCTCCAAAGCAGAAACGGAAGCAAACTCCACCCCCCAACACAACCCAAATGACACATAGCCCACAAACTCAGTGTGCTACTCAACCACAGCCCATAAGTATAACAACGTACCCAACACTCTAGTCATAGGTGACTCTATAGTCAGGCACACTGATGTTCCACTCACCAGGCTAAACAAGGAGAAAGTTACTGTCAGCTGCCTGTCAGGTGCCAGGATCCACCACATAACACTCACACTCAGGTCACTCCACAACAAGTACAAATATGACACTGTTATTGTCCATATTGGTGTGAATGACCTGAGGCATATCTCCCTGGACTACATGAAAGGGACATGGAGGAGCTCTCCGATCTTGTAGCCCAGGCAGGTATGACCCTGGCCCTGAGTAGCATCCTGCCATCACCCAGAATGATGCCACAGTACAAGGACAAAATGATTGACTTCAACAATTGGCTAAGCTTCTGGTGTCATTCTAAGGGGAGCCAGTATTTGTCTGCCTGGAATGACATAGTCGACAGACCAAGATGTTTTGCCAGAGATGGCCTGCACCTGTCACCCTTGGGATTCCAGATACTGGCTAAGGCTCTTGCCATCCCTATAGTGACTTTTTTAGGCAAGGTTCAAATGACAAATTCACCACCATAACAGGTACAAGCATGCAAAATCTGAGGGTAATGCTGCTCAATGCTTGAAGTCTAAACCTCAAAATGCACTCACATGAGGCACTCTTTAAATGGAGAACATCAACATCTGTGCAGTGACAGAGACCTGGTTCAAAGCTCCAGAGAGCACCCCTGCATTACCAGGTTATAATTCATACCACACCTTTTGGTTACTTAACCCAGAACGAAGCACTAATGGTGGAGGCGTGTCCATATTCATTAAGGATATCCACACCTCCAGGCTAGTTGCACAGCATAATGCATCCGAGATTATCCAAGTGCAACTAACTCTGGGCAAGACCGCAATCCAAATTGTAGCTTGCTACAGACCCCCCACCATGCCCCAGCATTCCCATTCCTCATTACTTGATACACTGGAAAGTATTAGGGTACAACCTAACACCCTAATAATGGCCAATTTCAACTACCCCACCATTAACTGGGAAAACTACTTATGTACCAACTCTTTTGCTCAACGTTTTCTGGAATTCATAAATTCCAATGCCTTGGATCAACTTATTCACACCCCCACCAGGGCCAGCAATATCCTACACCTAGTCATTTCCAACATGGGCAACCGGTGTTCCACACCAGAGGTCAATTCTTCGTTGGTCAGATCTGACCACAAGCTAATCACCCTAGACATCCACATCCTACCCCCAGTTAGGGAAACCACCTTAAAAATCTTCTCCAAAGCCAACTTCACACTTCTTAAGAAAGAAGTGGCAAACTTCATGACACCCATGCAGACGGACTATAGAGGTATGACTGCTGAATCCTACACAAGTGCACTTCATAAGCATTTACACGAGTGCATGGATCATGCTATCTCTAATAGAACCAAGATGCTATCCTCCAAAAAAAGGAAGCCAATCTGGTGGTCCTCTGCCATAAACAAACTCTACAACAGAAGAAAGAAACTGTTGCAAAAAGGAGTAAAATCCCATGACTGGAGGAACTCTCTGGTCAACCTCAGTAAGAAGCTGAGATCCCTCAGAAAATCCTCCAAAGCTAGTTACAAAAATAAAATTGCCACTGACTCTAAAGACAACCACAAAGCATTCTATAGCTATGTCAAGAATCTTAATGACAACACTCAGATCTGCTCTGAGTTACAGCACAATGGCACTAAATATACAGAACCAAATGATATTGCCAACATTCTGGAAGATAGGTTCAGTACTAACTTTACCCCCCTCTCACCTCCTAGAGGGGCCATCTCTATACTGGATGAATGCAAAGTTTCTGTAATCACTGCTGCACAGGTAAAAAACACACTCTCCATAGCCAAGAACACAGCATCCATGGGACCTGACAATATCCCAGGCTGCATTCTACATGAACTACAGAATGAACTGGCACCCTACCTAAGTACCATGTTCAATCATAGCCTCACCTCAGGCTTTGTGCCCACTGAATGGCACACTGAGATGGTTATCCCACTCCATAAAGGGGGAGCCATGACAGACCCCGGGAACTACCGCTCCATTAGCCTGATGAGCCTGGTCTGCAAGGCCATGGAACGTATCATCATGGAACTCATAAACAAAGACATTGGTAATCTCCAGACACTGGACCCTACCCAGTTCAGATTTGTAAAAGGCAGATCATATCTCCTAAACCTGATTGACTTCTTTGAAGCAGTCACCAAAGCCATAGATGAGGGTAAAGTTCACACAGCTTATCTAGATCTCGCCAAGGCTTTCAACACCATCCCCCACTCTGGAATTATAGATAAGCTTACTAAACTAGGTATAAATCCCTATGTCACCAGATGGGTTGCCAACTGGCTCATGAACAGAACTAACACTGTGAAAGTAGCAGACTCCAAATTCGACTTCAGGCCAGTGACAAGTGAAGTACCACAGGGTTCAGTCTTGGGTCCTCTCCTGTTTGGTATCTACTTCTCTGAAGTACAGGCTAACACAGAAGGTCTTTGGCTAACAAAGTTTGCAGATGACTGCAAATTAGGAGCCATAATCAAAACTCCTAATGATGTCGACATACTATAAAAGGGCCTCACTGAGACAGATGCCTGGTGTCAAAACCATGGCCTGAAGCTCAATGACAAAAAGTGTATTGTCATCCCCTTTGGTAAAAACTCTGTACCCATGAACTACCACATAGCTGGTAGTCTACTTAACACCAAAAATGTGATAAGAGATCTTGGGACACAGGTGGACAGTAGTCTCTCCTTTGATAATCACATTGCCACAGTGGTCAGGAAATCCTTCTACATGACTCACCTCATCACAAAAGGTTTCTCATCCAGAAAAAAAGAGGTCATTGTTCCCCTCTACTCATCACTCATTAGACCCATTATAGAGTACAACGCCCCTTTTGGTATGTACCTCATAAGACATCTACAACAACTGGAAAGGCCACAGAAATACAGCACAAAGAGGATTACTGGCCTCAAACAGATGCCCTATGCAGACCGTCTCAAAAAACTCCAGCTTTACTCCGTCGCATATCGCCTACTCAGAGGCGATCTCTGCCTAACATACAAAGCTATGTCAAACCCAGAGCTGTTGGACATGCTCCACTTAAAGAAATCCCAATCCCTCCAAGCTACACACTCTAGGGACCTAAACCTTGTCTCCACAATAAACAGGACATGCTGGAGGGATAGATTCCTGTCCCAGAGACTTCCCATACTCTGGAACAGATTACTTATCTATGTCAAACAGAGCTCCTCATTAGCACTCTTCAAAAAAATCTTGATGATTAGATGGGAGATAGGAAATTCACCCCAGGGTTAACTTCTGTGGCGCTGCTTGACAGGGGCACAGGAAAATAATTTTCTTGGGTGGCGAAAGCCAGGGTACATTTTTGGCTAGGCTTATATAGGCCCTAGGGCCAATAGCCTAGTACCTACTTATGAACCTATGAACCTATTTGTTTATATGACATCTTTGTGTAAGTGAACAAATCAAGATCTCAAGGCACATTTTTTCAACAAAAGGTGATAAAAATGACATATCTTGTAGTATTCATTATTTACTGTTTTCTTTTGTGTTATTATTCCATGTTGTCTAAAACATTACAAATAGTACTAAATATAGTTATCAAGATACTGCCAAATATATTGTTAAATGAACTCTCTTTTTCAGAAGTTTAACTATTTCTTGACTTAGGTCTTTCTCTCAGTCACTGTGTCTTCTGACCAAATTTCTTTGATCAGTTTCTTGATTGTGATATTAAAATGGACTTGTCTCGTATGTAACAACAAGATGAAAGATCTGTGGATTCCCTCATGTGGTATCACAGAGGACCAATGAATTCTGTCATGCTGGTCATTTTCTAAACACTATTAATTTGCACACACAAATTTGCTTTCATTGGGTGAAGTCTAGTTCTGAGTTGTCTGCTCAAGAGCAACTTAGCTGGTGATCATTCCCCATAGAACAGTTATGTTATCCTAATTGTCTACTACAGTATTTAAGAACTTTATAAGCTTTTTGATGGCCGTTTTAAATATTCCACCTAAACTGGGCATCCCCATAGAACAATTCAATATTGTTCTGTGTGGTAATATGTAAAATTATCACACATTTATACTGAACTATTCAAGAATTTCTTCATAACTTTTGTGAAAGTCTATTTGGAATTTCTAGCAGTTAAGTTGTAGGATGCATTAGTGGAAGGTATTATTCGATTTATATTAAAATGATACAATTATTTTGACTGAAACAGTGCTCCATTGTCAGTAATGATGTTCATTTAACTCAAACAAATATTTTTAAATGGTGGTTTCTTAAGATATTATTCCTGGCCTAAGAAGCAACTCTATTTCAAACATGCATTTAATATCAGAAGCAATCCTGCATAGTTTGCTCCACCATCCACTAGGAAACTCCTACAGGTGAAACAATTTTTTTTAGCATTCCTCACTCCATCTAACATAGTAAATATTCCTCTCACATACATTTGATTTCTTCAGGTGATGTTGGCAACACACTCCTAGCCAGCCTTTTCATTTCTACAAGACATTTTGTCAGCTTCTATGGAAGAATTACATGAATCCCTTACAGAAGGGTCTATATTATTTGAACGAAAGTTCAAAATGTCGATCATTGTAAACAGCAAAACCGCCGATAAACTAATCCTTTATTGTGGGTGCTGTGCCCCCACACCCCCACTAATTATATATACCAACTTCGAGATCACACTACAGTGAGGAAAGGGCACATTTCCTGATCTTCACTGTACCACGATGTTACAAAACAGACATCAATTATCAGCATTTTCTCTGTTTACAGCGATCGACATTTTGAACTTTCATTCAAATAATATAGACCCTTACAGAACACATTTTTTAATGCTAAATGTTTTAATCTTGTTTAAGGAGCATTTTGTTTATAAAAAAAATAATATTTTTGATAGTACCTATTTAGTTTTAGTTTCATGTGCTATAATTTCCATCTTAACAGAAGTGCTCTGTTTGAGCATTCATTTGATCTATGACTTCTTCTGTAACTTTATTTGAAATTTCAAGTGATTTCAGGTGAATTTTAGGGATTGCATTTACACTGACATGACTCTAAGAAAGAGGAATTATATTTCATAGTTAAAGGCTACCAATATTATAAACCATCACTCTGTTCTTGCAGTTGTCATTGCAGGTAAAATTATGTTCAACAAGCAACATTTGTAATAATTCATAAGGCAGGCAATATTTTTACTGAAAACATGCTAATGGAACGTTGTTAAATTGCTTTTTTAATGATTCCAGAGTACCTTCTTCTCAAAAAGAGTTTTTCTGTATAACTAAATTACCTTTCATCCCTGAAAGGAACTGCATGCTTCATCACTGCCTCCATACCATAGGCAGAGGCATCACAAGTAACATTAGTAGCTCTTGATAATAATATACCAACTCTGGGCAAGTCAATATTTTTCTAAACATTTTCTGAAAGCGTTTCATTCAAGTCATTTTCTTTGCCAAGGCAAATTTCTTCTTACTCATCCCTACAGTGGTACTAACACTGTACTTTGATTGAGGAAAATTTATTTGAAAAATGAATCAAGCCTAAAAATGTCCATAATTCTTTCACAAGAACTTGGAGGTATAACTCATAACTGGCTGTCAGCTCTAGTGCACTTTCCATTCCCAAATAATGTCAAAGTATTCAGTCTTTAACTTGCTGGCCTCACATTTTGATATTTCATAGCCTGCATTCTTTTAATCACCTCCATTCTTTATGTAAGTTACTGACATGCCAAATTTCAGTCTTTCAGGCAATCAGCAGGTCAGTTACAATCAAATTTAATGTTCTGTTATTCGTTTAAAAGTAATTGGTGCAGTGCTTAACTCAAGTGGTAGTCTTTCATACTCAAAATTACTTGTATCAGTCATCCGTTTTTCAAAATCAAAGTCAAATAATGCTTTCTGATAAGCAGCTGCTAGATATATTTTAGAAAATGGAAGCCCCAACTCAAATTGACTAACAGATTATTCATTGTAGGCAATGGATACGTATTAGTATTTGTATTTTAATTCACGTTACACTTATAGTGACCACTAGTATTACAACATCATCCCTTTATACAACAGGAAGAAATGGAGCTGTCATTTACTGTGGTACACTAGTATGTTCTCTTGCAAGTCCATTCTTTCTTCCTTCTTTCTTTTAAATCACCTTATACAGCCTTATGGTCAAAACATATCTGCTGTATTATCACCGCAATGCTTGTATCACCTTGAAAAAACTACAGAGAAAAATGGTGAACATCCACACTTAACACAGATGACTGGAAATCAAGGCTAAACCCTGCAACCTGAATCTGTGAAGCAGACAACTTAAATACTGACTTACCATGATTTTGTAAGTGTGCCATTTTGCTTACTTAACTGTAATTAAGTAATATATACCTTCCCATCTCATGGCTGTACATTACATAAATTAACTGTTACAATTTTCATTCCTTTTCAGCTTTGCATTTCAATCAATATCCTTCTGCTTTTAGTTTTAATTATCCTGTATTATTTCATTCTGAAAAAAATAATCACACAGAAATGACAAAGCACTCATAGTTATGTCTAATATTTTATTCCAAAATTAATTTTAGTTTCATTGAATCTTCTTCCCATACCTCTCAACCTCTTAGTGCAAGACATTTGGACAAAGCCTGACAAAATGGGAGGACTGTATGCTAATCATAGGTTCATAGGTTCATAGCCCATAGGATTACCCCGGCATCATGCCACCTGACCTTAGTTCCTAGTGCCTCAGTCGAGTAGAGCCACTGGAGTGAGCCCCGGGGTGAATTTTCTATTTCCCATCTATTCATCAAGATTTCTCTTGAAAAAGGCCAGTGAGGTGCTCTGATTGACATGTATGGGAAGTCCATTTCATAACATGGGCAGTCTCTGGGTTATGAACCTGTCCCTCCAGCATGTTCTGTTGATTGTGGTAATGGGATTGAGGTTTTTGGAGCATGTGGTGCAGAGGGATTGGGATTTCTTTAGATGTAGCATTTCTAACAGAGCTGGATCAGACATGGCTTTGTAAGTCAAGCAGAGATCACCTCTAAGTAGACGATTTGAGACAGAGAATAGTTGGAGTTTTTTGAGTCTGTCCATATAGGACAAGTGTTTAAGGCATAGGATCATCTTTGTGAGGTACGTTTGTTCAGTTCTTCAGTTGTTGCAGGTGTCTAGTGAGGTACATGACAAATGGGGCATTGTACTCGATGATTGGCCTAATGAGGGAAGAGTAGAAGGAGACAATGACCTCTATCTTCCTGGATACAAAACCCTTAGTAATGAGATGTGACACACAGAAGGACTTTCTGAACACAGTGGCAATGTGGTGGTCAAATGAGAGGTTGCTGTCAACCTGTGTTTCAGGATTTCTTATAATGCCTTCTGTGTTCAGTGGACTACCATAAATGTGGTAATTCAAGGGAACTAGGTTTTTCCCAAGGAGGATGATGACACATTTTTTGGCATTAAGCTTAAGGCCATGGTTCTGACACCAGTTGTTGATGTCATTAAGGCCTTTCTGTAGGATGTCAACGTCACTTGGGGAGTTAATAATAGCTCCCAACTTGCAATCATCTGCCAACTTTGTCAGCCAGAGTCCCTTTGTGTTGCCCTGGACTTCAGAGAAGTAGATACCAAACAGGAGAGGACCCATGACCGAACCCTGTGGGACTCCACTCATGACTGGTCGGCAATCTGACTTGGAGTCAGCTACTTTATCACTGTGGGGCCTATCTGTGAGCCAGTTTGCAACCCACCTAGTGATATAGGGGTTGATACCTAGCTTAGTGAGTTTTTCTATGATTCCTGAGTAGGGAATGGCATCAAAGGTCTTGGCCATCGAAAATAAGCTGTATGAACCACCTTGTCTTCATCCACAGCTCTGGTGACTGACTCACAGAAGTCGACCAAGTTGAGCAAACATGATCTACCCTTCACAAAACCAAACTGTGTAGGATCCAGAGTTTGGAGATTCCCTATATCCTTCTTTATTAGGTCCTTGATGATGCATTCCATAGCTTTGCATATCAGACTTGGCAGGCTAATTGGAAGATAATTCCCAGGGTCTGTAGTCGTTCCTCCTTTGTGGAGAGGGATGACTGTAGTAGTGCGCTATTTGGTAGGGACAAAGCCAGAGGTGTGGCTGTGATTGAACAGGACACACAGGTGAGGTGCCAGTTCCCTCTGCAGTTCATGTAGAACACAGCCAGGGATATTGTCAGGTCCCATAGAAGCTGTATTCTTTGCCTCTGTTTTAACCTGTGCAGCAGTAATACTGGGTGGTTGGCAATCTGCTGGTCTTGTGATTTGTCCTTTGGGGGGGTAAAGTTAGCACTGAATCTGTCGGCCAGTATATTGGCAATATCTGTTGGCTTGGTATAGTAGGTACCATTGTGCAGTAGCTCAGAAAAAATCTGGGTATTGCCATGGAGATTCTTTACATAACTATAGAAGGCCTTGCGGTTGTCTTTACTATCTGCTGCAATTCTGTTTTCATAGCTAGCTTTAGAGGATTTAGTGAGAGATCTCAACCTTTTGTTGAGTCTATTAAGGCAGTTTTTCACATCTTGGGATTTCGCCTTATTCTGCATCAGTTTCCTCCTTCTGTTGTAGAGTTTGTTTATGGCAGGGGACCACCAGATGGGCTTCCTTTTTTTGAGGAGAGTATCTTAGTTCTATTGGATATGGCAAGATCCATGCATTTGTGTACGTGTTCGTACAGTGCATTGCTGTATGATTCAGTGGTCATGCAACTATTCTCCATTTGCATGGGTGCCATGAAGTTAGTCGCCTCTGTTTTTAGGAGCCTAAAGTTAGCTTTGGAGAAGTTTTTCATTGTGGTTACCTTTGTGGGGGGGTGTGGATTTCCAAGGTTTTTAGTTTGTGGTCAGATCTAACCAGGGAGGAGTTGACTATTGGTGTAGAGCAATGGTCACCCATGTTAGTAATGACCAGATCAAGGATGTTGCTACCTCTAGTGGGGCTAAGAATGAGCTGGTCCAGAGCATTGGAATTAATGAATTCCAGAAAGCATTGGGCAAGTGTATTGGTACATGAGTAGTTTTCCCAGTTAATGGCAGGGTAGTTGAAGTTGCCCAGTATGAAAGCATTAAGTTGGATCCTGATATTCTCCAGGGTACTTTTGAACATGGAGTGTGAGTCTTGGGACATGGTTGGGGACCTAAAGCAGGCTATGACCAGAATCACTGTCTTACCCAGTGTTAGCTGCACCTGAAGTATCTCAGATACATTATGTTGGGCTACCAGTCTGGAGGTCTGTGCATCCTTTATGAATATGGAAACACCACTACCACCTTTGGAGTTTCGGTCCAATTTCTGTGGTCAAAAGGTGTGGAATGAGTTATAGCCTGGTAGTGCAGGGGTGCTTTCTGCTGCCTTGAACTAGGTCTCTGTTACAGCCCAAATCTTGATGTTCTCCATTTTAAGGAGTGTTTCGAGTGAGTACATTTTGAGATTTAGACTTTTAGCATTGAGCAGCATGACTCTCAGATTGCATTTGTTTGTAGCTGTTACGGTGGTAATTTGGTCTTTGGAACACCACCTAAAAAAGCCACTATAGGGGTGACAAGAACCTTGGCCAGTATCCGGAAGCCCAGGGGTGACAGATGCAGGTGATCTCTGGCAAAGCATCAAGGTCTGTCAGTCATGTCATCCCAGACAGACAGATACTGGATCCCCTTAGAATGACACAAGAAACTTAGCCAAGTGTTGAAATCAATCATTTTCTGCTTGTACTGTGGTATCATTCTGGGTGATGGTAGGATGCTGCTCAGAGCTAAGGGGTTTACCTTCATAATGCCTATCAAGTTATGGTCAACCCCACTTCTGCAAATACCGAACTTCGCCTTTTCAAAACTTTGAACACCAGATTTCCGAACGGCAAAATCTCGGCCCTTTTTGAACCATGTTAGCACTGATGTGGAGGTGCGGCACAGTCAGAAATGTCAAAATTCTAAGTTTTTTCAACATTCAAAAGTTTTTGCGGTTCTGGTTTCATGGAAATGGTTCGATAATGTGGACAGTCGATTATATGTGATCGACATTATGAAGGTAAACCGGGCTAGGGTCATACCCACCTGGACTACATAATCCAAGAGCTTCTCAACCCAATCCAAGATGGAGAAGCTATTCAACAAGCTGTTAAGCAACAGTGTAGGCTCAGTGCTGGTTTTCACTGCAAATTCCAAAACCTATTGGAATTCAGTCATGGAAAGGAGTCCATATAGAAAGAATGTTATGGGCTGCAGTTGCTTTAATTCATTCTAAAGGGATCCAGTATCTGTCTGCCTGGGATGACATGATCGACAGACCACGATGCTTTGCCAGAGATGGCCTGCACCTGTCACCCTTGGGATTCTGGATACTGGCTAAGGCTCTTGCCACCCCTATAGTGCCTTTTTTAGACAAGGTTCAAATGACAAATTCACCACCATAACAGGTACAAGCAAGCAAAATATGAGGGTAATGCTACTCAATGCTAGAAGTCTAAACCTAAAAATGCATTCACTCGAGGCACTCCTTAAAATGGAGAACATCAACAACTGTGCAGTGACAGAGACCTGGTTCAAAGCTCCAGAGAGCACCCCTGCATTACAAGGCTATAATTCATACCACACCTTTCGGCCACCTAACCTGGACATGAACACTAAAGGTGAAGGTGTGTCCATATTCATTAAGGATATCCACACCTCCAGGCTAGATACTCAGCATAATGCATCCGAGATTATCCAAGTGCAACTAACTCTGGGCAAGACCGCAATCCAAATTGTAACTTGCTACAGATCCCCCATCATGCCCCAGGATTTCCACTCCTCATTTCTTGATACACTGGAAAATATTACGGTACAACCCAACACCCTAATAATGGGTGATTTCAACTACCCCACCATTAACTGGGAAAACTACTTATGTACCAAATTTTTTGCTCAATGATTTATGGAATTCATAAATTCCAATGCCTTGGATTAACTTATCCACACCCCCACCAGGGGCAGCAATATCCTAGACCTGGTCATTACCAACATGGAAGACTGGTGTTCCACACCAGAGGTCAATTTCCCATTGGTCAGATCTGACCACAAGCTAATCAGCCTAGACATCCACAACCCGCCCCCATCTGCCATTAGGGAAAGCACCGTAAAATATTTCTCCAAAGCCAACTTCATGCTTCTTAAGATAGAAGTGGCAAACGTTACAACACCCATGCAGATGGACAATAGAAGTACGACTGCTGAATCCTACACAAATGCACTTTATAAGCCCTTACACGAGTGTATGGATCATGCTATACCTAACAGAACCAAGATGCTATCCTCCAAAAAAGGAAGCCAATCTGGTGGTATCATGCCATAAACAAACTTTAAAACAGAATAAAGAAACTGTTGCA